>NW_010531237.1:327-583 GCF_000687285.1 Phaethon lepturus | reverse complement strand
TACGGAGCCGTGGGCTAAAACCGGCAGCCGCTCAGGCACCCTTGCTTTGTTGTGAGATTTTGGGCTGTTCAGCCATGCTCACATCAGAGGTTCCTGGGATTGAAAGCAAAATCCCAAGTTACAGGTCGGACTCCAAACAGGCTCCAGGATGCTGGGGCCAGCGGCAGGGGCTCCTGCTTCCTTCTGGCTGCCAACACTGTCTCCGTTTCATGTGCAAACCCACGAAGGAGCGATGTTCAGGTAGATGATATAACCT
>NW_010531237.1:0-209 GCF_000687285.1 Phaethon lepturus | reverse complement strand
CGCTCGCCAGCCTCGGCCAGGGCTCTGCACACTGGTGGTTTCTACCGCAGAGAGCGCTGCCATTTCCCCGGCCTCCCCTGTGTGGGCACCTGCATGTCCTTGCCCAAAGGGAGAGTATTTCAAGATGTTTTGACATGGACCTCTGACCTCTTTGGGTTCCTGAGGGAACCATTGATGCTGAAGTCCCACAGCTCAAGTCCTGAATCGCA
>NW_010531236.1:0-20270 GCF_000687285.1 Phaethon lepturus | reverse complement strand
GATCAGTCACAGTCAAGTTCAGCTAAAGCGTGGGGAAGGGCTGAGCAGCCCTTCCCTTCAGATGCCCCTACTGGTGTGGCACCAAAGCACCACCACCTAGGGTCCAGAAGACAGCCAGAAGGACACAGCAGGACAAGGAAGAAGGACAGGCAAGCACCTTCAGGTCAAAGCAGAGGGAGGAGCAGTGGCCTCCAGCTGTGCAGAGAGAAGATAGCTTCTCAGGTTGTTTAAGGAAGCCATTTGGGAGTCACCTGCAATTTTACAAAGAGTCTGTCCCACTAAACCAAGCTGAGTCACCTCCAGCACAGCTCTGCCCATAGCAGGGGACACCTCTTAGGGGAAACTGCACTAAGCAGTGCTCAGGGCCAGACTATGTCTCATCACCTGTCTTTAAATGACAGTGAATTACCTGCTGACAACAGACTAGGCAAAGGAAGTTGGCCCACCATGGATTTTTCAGGCCTGCTTGCTGCAGCCAAGAAGTGATACACATGCAGCCCATGACAGGTTTTAACCTCCAAATCCATGCAGCAGACCACAGCCAAAGCAGGCAGTGCCTTCCATTTGGGAAAACTCAGTCTGACAGCTGCAGCCCAGATCATGATCTCCAAGAGGCCTTCAAGATTCCACAAGCTTCTTGGCAGACCAGCCCAGAGATATGCTTCAGGCACCCACAGCACACCACTGCCTGGGACACTCTCCTGCAGAACCTCTCGGTGGCAGCTGGCACTGATTTTTCCAAGCCCCTTACCACAAGAAAGCATACCACCATGGTGTTCAGACCATCTGTCCCTGCACTGGTATTAATAATTAAAAAAAAAAAATACAGTCTAAAGAGAAATCAGATAATGATTAAAAGGCACCACTGAAGAGATCATATGCCTCAGACAGCAGCAACTGAGACTGTTGTACAGTGAAGTTTTACCTACAAACCTAGATGTTTATAAAAAAAGTCACAGAATACTGCTAGAAGATTCCTTAGGTAGGTAATCTCAAAATTTCCCCTTTCTTGACCAACATGCATCTGAAACTGATGTCATCCACGTCTAATATGTCTAGCCATGGATCTGTTACACACAGGCTACTGGAGCAGTGGAACAAACAATCAAGTTTTTACCTAACACTCATGAACAAGGAATAGCAGCAGCCAAGGCTGAGTTTAGACAAGAGAAGAAGTCACACTGGTAAGAAATGCGATGTCACAACAGTTAAAAGACTTAATAAGCTTTCTGAAAACGTTAATGTCAATTTAACATCAAAACCTCAGTCCTGGGTTCCTTTTAGTACTGCTGAAAAACCTGCTTAGAGCATGCCAAAGAGTGTACATCTGCTGCAACGTGGCAGCCAGCAGCCATTATTTCACCCTTTAGTGCTTCTCCTCTTTGCCATCTAAAGCCGATCCAAAGTAGGTGCACGTTGAGCTCAACCAGAAATCAGACAGCCCAATGCAGAAAAAGACTTTTCTCAAAGACCTTCAAGATACCTACAATGCATGCACAGCAGGCCATGCTTAAAACATCTCACTGAAATTCAAGGTATTGTTCTGAGGAAATACAATTACCTAAAAGATCTCATTAACCCTGCGCTCTTCCCTCAGTGAAACAGAGTGCCTTGCCATCAAAGCCAGATCTACCAGCATGATACTCGGTGCCAAGTACCCATCTCACAGGAGACTCACAGGGTCAAGATTTAAACTCCAAATATACTGAATATATTTACTCCATTTTTCCCTCCAAGTCCTTTTTAGGATATAGAAACAGAGTAGATTATTAACTGCCACTGTTGGACCAAAAAGCTAGCTTTGTACAAAACTCAGTCCCAGGCTCCCTCCACCTCTTGAAAATGTTTTCCATTTACATTACCTGCAAATACTATTTGTATTGAATGTATTAAGATTTAAACATCCTACTCTTTCTTTAAACGTCATTCAGTAACCTTTGTACTTGGGAGTGTTGGCAGAAAAGGGGCATACCTATATGCCAGGATGCTTTCCTAAGGCTCAGTCTGTCTTCTTCCTTCCCTAAGCTTCCCTATGTGAGAATCAAGAAGAGTACCACCAAAGTTTGAGGTCTCATGTTCTTTTAATGTGCTTATTCCTTAAGATGATAAAGGCAAAGCATGAAGGGAGGCCAAAAATAGTTGTATTGACTGTGTAAAAGGATAACAAGTTATGAAAAGGGTCATGGATTTGTAAATCCTGTGTGCTCAGAGCTCTATACACCCCAGTCTTGGGGGGCTGCGCCGCTTCACAAGCACATGCACACGCACGGCAGGAGGTGACAGCTCTTCTCAGCCTTACACCAGCTTCAGCCTGCCAGGGGTCCATCAGCAGGCCTTGCACCTACAGCTGCTCCCCCCAGATGTGAGGTCCAGACTACGTAAGTGCTCACGCTACGTGTGCTGCTGTAGCGTACGTGATGTTTACTAAAAATGCAGCCCCTGTTCCCTCTTTTCAAAGAGGGTTTCCTAGGGAGGGGAAAAGGAACAACTAGCAAACGAAAAAACACATGATACACATAAACTACTTAGTCTACATTGGAGACAAAGAACATGAATGTATATACTCCTATCTCTTCAGTATCAGAGCATCCTTTCTACTTTAGTTAAGCAAGGAGTCAGAATCCCCATGACTCCCATCTTCCCAAAACATTGTGCTCAGTTATAAAAACCATAGATGACACTTGCCCAGTCTGGCTATGCTTTCATGCTGCTTTATAAAAGCCTCTGAAACTAGAATTTTTGTAATTGGCCATTATAACTAGGGTTCTGTCAAGCTTTCTGCTATAAATTCCTGGAAATAAATTTGTAACTGAAATGCTGGTGCTTTGTTAACGACAGTGACAAGTTATTTTATCCCTCAAACTAATTTTCTTTAGATTCTTATGAGTTTGTAAAGCTAACCCCCTGAGGCTGACATTATGATTCAAATAATAAATTAGCTACATTGAGTCAAAAAACAATATTGCCATTCAGCAAAGCACTTGGTACTCCAGCCAGTCAACTTCTCACACGAGACATTAAAAATGTGAGCAAGTCACAGCCGGATGAGAAACAAACTCATCAAGTAGCTAAAACATTTGTGTTTCCTTTCACACTGCCGCAATCTGACGAAAAAAGCCAAGGACTGACTTGGGGCCAGATTCTGCTTCATCACCTACCGGCTGTTTCCTCTGGCCAGCACGGCTCTGCGTGCCCTCCAGTCACTTCATGGGCTTGTAATGGCCAATGTCAGAACAGTTTGTTCCTTTAAGAGGAAATAAAAAGAAACCTGAACACACACACACACAGAATTAAACTCTTGGGATGACAAGAGAGAGAAGAAAAGCTTCCTATCCCGGATGCTTGTTTGCTGAAGCCTGTTTCTGTTACCCAACATGATGTATGTCCATGCAACTGGAGTAGCTCAAAACAGCCGGCTCTTGTGATCAGATGCTGAGCCCGTGTCCCGGCATTTGGTCGCCCCCAGGAGCTGCTTTTATAGCCTTACATACCTTCTCCACCCTCAATGTTGTCCCTTGATTGTACTGGGGCACTTTGAAACCACAGTTGAAGTCCAATCTATTACCTCGTGAATATCATGTTCAAGAGCAAAAAGGAATCTAAATGATCTAAAAATAGAGGCAATAACAAAAGCCACACCAGATTGTGGTTTGCCCTTTACTCAACCTCTGCTTCATACTGAGAGCCAGCTTTCTGATTTCCCCAAAACACGTTACACGCTTACATGAGAGAACCGTGTTATTTAGTTTTTGAAAGACAAAAGTTATCACACCCAAAACAGCTGGCAGAGCAGCACTGCAATGGAAGTGCGCTGGAGAAGCGCACAGTCTAGGCTGGCAAATAAAGTACAGAAATCACCCAACCATTCCGGCACAAGTTACCATGGGTCATCTCACAGTTTAAGACTTAAATTTGCTTTCCCCACCTCATTACTCAAGTTCTCAGCAAAGGAATTTAGAAATAAAAGAAGGAATTAGCCCGTGGGTTTCAAATAAAGACACTTGGAATGCAACGAAGTTAGAAACATCCCTTTGCCCAAGCCTTTAGGCAAGTAAGACTATCTACCCTAGATACAGCCCCACCCAGGAGTAGCACCAGTCTGAAACCCTGACAACATTAACAGAAAGAGGAAGAAGTTTTGTCTTCTTGGGTGCAGGATTTTCTGGCTAAAAAAAAGCATTTTGAAAGTAATTATCTTTTTGTCAAACTCACTTAGACTAATTAACATATAAAAAGACATAAAATAAGCATCTAAAACTTGAGGACAGAAACTAGTGTGGCTTTTATCCCCGCTAGCAAGAGGCAAAAAAACCAAGCAAGCCACAAAGCACCAGAGTTTGTGACCAGCGAGCTCACAGAAGACCCTCTGATGCTCATTGGGCCTACAGGATCCTGACTGCATTAATACAGAATAATCTTTATCAGCAGCTCAGGGGTTTTGGGTTGTTGGGTTGGGTTTGTTTTTTTTTTGGGGGGACAAAATGGGTTGAGAAAGTGAGACAGGATTTTTTTGGGTTGTGGGTGTTGTTTTTTTTTTTTTTTGGGGGGGGGGGGGTGCTGTCTTTTCAAAGAAAGAGAAAGCAAAAGTTAAGATTGTTCTGCAGATCCCCTCTTCTCTTGCCAACATGGTAAAACAAACGGCTCCAGCAACAAGTCACTCACTGTAAACTTTCACCTTCACATTGCAATTTTAATTTCTGCAATCAGTGGCAAGCACAAAGTTTTCCTTCATTCCTTCTCTTTCCTCCTCCATCAAAATTCAGCAGTTGGGCAAAAACACAGTTAAATTAATAATGTCTCTAACAAAAAAAAGTAATGATGCTTGTCTGCGTACAGTAACTGCCGCACAAAATGCAGTTGCCTAAATTGTAAATTCTCTGTATAGCCCAAACTATGAAATACCAGCATTACTTTAAAAAAAACAGAAACACACAACTAAAAAAACACCCCTGCACCTCACTCCCCAGTGTTTCCCAACAGCAGACACCATCTAAAACAAGACACCACAGACGAGTAATGAGGAACCCCCCTGGTTCTCACTGAAGTGTGCTGTGAATCTAAGCTAAATTGTATTTACTTCACATTAAAAAAATCCCCCAGCAACTGAGAGCTTAGAAGAAAGCACCTTCACAGCTGAAGCAGTATTAAAATAACTGTTTCCCTACCTCCCAGCAAGAGCAATCTAACACGCCACACTGACGGTCTTAGCGCACATTTAAAAGGAAACTAAAGAGAACAGCAAGCTCTCGGACACAGAAATAATCCTGCGGCACCGTGCACCGAGCCTGAAGACCCACGCTGGTCAGCCACCGACCCTGCTGTTTTCATGGGACAGCAATGCAAAACAAGGAATTTGGGGCAAAGTGTCCCAACACCTACATGGGACTGCTCCAGAGTCACCAGGGCCCAGCAACCCTGCATTTCACTCCAACAGCCTGGAACAGGTCCCTAACGTTTGGTCAAACCAACCAGCATCAGCTTCCGCTGCAAGACAGCCCTGGGAAGCTTTGGTGTCTGATACAAATAAATTTGGGTGCGTATTTCACAAAATGCCAGTGACCACGCACCGAGGTTTGAGGCGGGAAAAGCTTCTGCCAGAATCTTTGGTTAGAGCGAAGGGTTTCAGCTATCGACAAGTGCACTGTGGAAAAAAAAAATTAAATAAAGGTATCACTAATACCTCCATGACGACAGAGAGTGGATTGGATTATATGTGCCCCATAGACACCAAAGGACAAACTTTACCCACGGGGAGAGGAAGATGCCCTCACCAACTCCCCGAGGTCCCAGCAAGTGCACTGTGGAAAAAAAAAATTAAATAAAGGTATCACTAATACCTCCATGACGACAGAGAGTGGATTGGATTATATGTGCCCCATAGACACCAAAGGACAAACTTTACCCACGGGGAAAATGCCCTCACCAACTCCCCCAGGTCCCAGCCAACACGTCTGGCACACGCAAAGAGAAGGGAAAGGCGGATAACTCCTGCCCAAAACCTGGCAATCAAGATGTTTCTAAGCACGCAAACAGGAGGGCGTTTAAAGAGAGTGTAAATCTACAGGCACAAATAAAAGTTAGGAATTACAAACTAGATTTACTGCAGCTCATTTTGTTATGAACACGGATTAGATCTTTGCATTTCTGAGCGGTTACAAAGAAAACAGAATTGCTTTCCGCAAGTCGGTGTTAGCCATCTGTTCTTTTTTCTCTGCCCAAATTAGAATTATTATTAGGCTCACTTGCATTTGTGGAGATGATTCACGGGATATAAGGTCAAAGGGATCATTGTGATCATCTAGTGTCATCTCCTGCATAACACGGGAGCCATCCCCACAAAAAGTCCATCTGCATGCCAGAAGGAAGCAGACACACAACAGATGTCAGAGACCCCGCGCAGGCCCGAGCAAGTGAAATTGCTTGGGCAGAGAAGGAAGCCATGCCATAAACTGCGTATACCTAAGTATCTCTCTCTGCTAGTTATGGCGGAGTTTCAAGTCAGGCAGACATCACAACCAGCCTTGTTTGAACATCTTCAGGAAATGGTGTTCAGGGTACAAAAGACATAATATCGTTTCCCACATACGATTATGTCATACTCTAGGGCAAACTTCCTTGAAAAACAAAAACAAAAACAAAGACCTTACACATAGGAATAAACTTCTCAAAAGTTTTCATACTTTACTGGAAAAGCAGACCCGACGTGGCAGAAAGAAATGCAGTAATATACCAGAGATAACTTTTCACAGGTACTGTTAGAGATGCAACATATTCCATGTGTTGCTCTGGCCAGAACTCTACAACGTTTTTGTCAGACTGAGATGGCTGACTTGCTATATACAACAAGGACAAATGGCCACATTTCAGATAATTAGAAAAAAAAAAAACCCACAAAAACACCAGACTGGATTAGGTTGTTTTGTTCTCTGTGACAGGCAGGTAAAGACAATAGCACTGTTCAAAGTTCTTATTCACAACACTGAACTTCTGCCCCCTCATACACCAACCTCTTATCTCAGCTCTGTTCAGCCAGAGGTTTTCCTATCTTCCTCTTCCAAAACCACAAAGGTTGCAATCCCAAATCCCCCTCCCCCCGTATTCTTTGTTTTCTCACTCCCAAATATCAAAGCCTTTCCTGACCCATCCCTTCAGAGCTGCCCACCTTTTTCCCAGGCTCTCCCATCCATCTCTCCCCACTATGTCCCAAATCTCCTTCCACCACAGTCCATCATCATTCCTGCTCTAAACCTCTCTAGGTCAACAGCTTCTCCCTAGACAAATAGAAGCCAATTCCTGAGTCATAAAGCAGTAATACCTGGCTCCTGCATATTACTACATGCTCCAATTTCCTAAGTAGTATATTAATAACGCTTGGCATTATTAGGATATGTCCCATCAGTGCCAGCTCCTCCCCATGACTTCTCTGGCCTCTCACCGCAAGCTCCCAGCCCATCCCAGCATGCAAGGTCCAGGCCACAGGTAGTTGGGTTTGCACCAGATTGTCCCTCACACAGAAACGCCGACTGGCCACCCACCAGGCAGCAGCAGAGACGTCTCTGCATTTTGTCAAAAATCTCTTCTTTAGTGGAGGCACTGCATTCAGGGCCTCTTCTTCCTCCAGCCACTGGTTTTCACACAATCTCTAGCTATTTAATTAGCTTTATGACATGAAAATTGGATTAAATTTCCCACTAGTTAATCCAAATTGGACCAATTTTGCAGGGGGAGTGGGGGGGAGAAGTAAAGACAAGCATAATCAGAGTACCCTACTTTCCTCATGAAAATTGATTAATCAGATGTCAAAAAAGTGTACGCTGTTAACATATTCCAAAAATTACATAAATGATATTTAAATGTTTCTGCAAGCAAGTTAACTAAGTACCTCCCCGCACAGACCATATAGGTACCATCTCAGTGACAGCAGCATGCACACTAGAGTTATCTAAAAACAAATGGAATTTATATCCCCGTGGAATTTAAGTCTTTCCCAGTAGTCCAGTATATAAGACATTCATAACATAGCAACTTCAGCAGCTGAGTTATGCAAAGTCTAGGTATTAGTTTTCTGGGTTTGATTGCCTCAAATCTCTGATGGTATCTAGAAATCTAGTCTGAAGACCAAAAAAACAGCACACCTACAATTGTATTTCATCCACAGAAGGTAATAAAAATATAGTTTAAACTTTCCAGTGTTAATTAACTGAGAAATTAAGAAAAAAGAACAGTAAAGAAGTGTCTTTAAAAAGCCATGATGTCCTCTTTGTCACTTGGAACAAGGTTTCTAGACCCCTCAAAAAACCCCAGACACAATGAACATGTATAGTTTATATACCTGTTGTAATTTTGTAACTGTTATAATCACCACAACATCAATAAAAGTTTTCTAGTGCTTTCATATGAATGCCTCAAGCCATCTTACAAGTACTAAGCAAGCTTCACCACCCATATGAATCCACCACTCTTCACATCACTCCCAAGAAGTTTAGTAAACTTCTATATTGAAGTATTTTCACAGAACATACAGCATAGAAGAGGTCAGAAGGCATCTATGGAGATCGTTCATCTAGTCCAATGCCCTTAGGCAAAGCAGGTTGCCCAGGGCCATGTCCAGTCAGGCTTTGAACATGTGCAAGGATGGAGACTCCACAACCTTCCTGGGGAACCTGTGCCAGTATTTTAAGGATAAATGGAATTTCCTGCGTTTCAGTTTGTGCCCATTTCCTCTTGTCCTGTCACTGGGTAGGGCTCCATCCTCTCTGCACCCTCCCTCCAGTTATTTATAAACACTGGTAGCATCCCCCTGATCCTGATGCTTCTATTCTCCAGGCTGAACAGTCCCAGCTCTCTCAGCCTTTCCTCATAGGAGAGATGCATTAGTCCCTTCATTGTCTTACTGACCCTCCGCTAGCCCTCACTCCAGTATGTTCATGTCTCTCCTGTACTGCAGAGGCCAGACTGGACCAAGTGCTCCAGGTGTGGCCTCACCAGCACTGAATAGAGGGGAGCATGTCCAAGAACATGGAACATGCTCATGGTAAAGAAAAGGAATGAAAGAGAAAGGAAGCATGTTCCTATTTCACAAACTTGCAAGCATCTACAGCTCATCAAGTCACTTGCTGGAAAGCTGCTCAGTAACACAATTTCACTTAACAAGCTACATACTGGAAAGCTTCTACACTCTTCTGTGGCCAACTTATAACCATAGACAAACATTTCAATTCTTCACACCAGTCGTGTTACCCTCACGTATCCCCGGGCAGGCAACGCCTGGAAGACAGAAGCAGAGGGAAGCAAGCCCAAATACAAGTTATTCCTCAACTCAGACTGTTGCATACTGATCCCAGCAACAATGTTGAGCCTAGTCTTTACAGAAATCATATTGGCAAATAAAGTCTAAAAAAGGTATAAATTGTTTATTTTGTTTCCAGACAGGCTAAGTCTGAGCTTTATTAGGTATTCCATTATTTTGTCAAGGATCAGTCATGCTGAGGCCTGTAAATTATTTACCTCAGCCTATTAACCTTTGTAATTACTAAGATGAAACCTGAAATGAAGAAGATTTAAAGGAAGCTCCTAAAATTCACATTGTGTAGTGGTGCTCTAAACATAAAGAAGCAAGCAAGAAGAATGACTAGGATGACCGAAGAATTTAATCCAAAATATTTGTTAGTGCAAACCACAGCAAATACTCTGATTTCTAACCCTAAAATACTCCAGCAAGTTCACTACAGAAACAATCACTGTAAATTAACCTGCTCTTTAGCTTCACATGACCTACCCAAACCATGTTAAGTGTTTTGTACTGTCACCCAGCCCTAGCGAGGAAGATTAAGCAAAAGGCAAGTCCATTCCTTGAGATAAATTGAGAATTTCATTTCCCAGCCACATTCCTTTGCTGGCCAAGGAAAAGAAATATTGCGCCACTGAGGAAAGAGGAACCTTTGTGCAGAAAAACATGATGCTAAGCAAAGCTTTGAGCACTCTGTCCCTGAAGAAATTACTATTCTTTCTCTAGAGGCCAGAAGAAACACAGTCATAAAGGTGTCTTATCCAATTCATGTATTTAGCGAGACACCTTAATGAGGAAAGAATAAAAGAGAAATTGGAGTAAAGTATTATGAATGGTCCTTTCTTATGGCTTCTGACAAACAGGAGAACTTTCTTTTGTCATTTGATGAGAACAGCAGTAGATCCAGGCACTGCTAATCCTATATCCTAATTAAACGCACATTCCCTTCCCTAGCTTAGTCATTAATTAGGTCCCAAAGTTTAACCCCCTCCCCGATTAACTGCTCTGAAAGTACATAAATTCTGTTTGACAATTGCAGGATAAATATCTGGAATGCATTAAAATAGGTATTTATGCAATCAAGCAAGCCACTGATCATCGTCAGTGTGAGCCCACAGAAGACTTCCCACTTCAGTACAGAAAGCGCCTTCAGGACATACCACCCCAAAGAGTGTGACCACAACTGGAGAAGATACAAGAACAGAGCAGTCAAAAGGAGAGCAAACAAAGTTCAAAGCTCGTCAACACTTTGGCAGAACCTCAGGTACGGGATTTCATCAGCCAATTGTTTAGGCAAAGGATTACATGTACACATCCCAATCCCTGTGCTTTCACTATTTAATGGCCAACTTTTAGGAGGAATGTGATGAAGCCTGGGCAAATGTGGGGTTTGAGTACTGCCACTCTAGCACATCAAATGGTTTTGTGAGGGCACATGAAATTTGGAACAGACACATCACCTTTACCTTCCTAGAAACTGGCTGTACAAAAAGAAAGATCACCTAATGAAAGCAGATAATTACAAGTCAGATTATTACTGCTGCCTCCGGCAACAACTCCAGTAGATCAGTCATACTCAACAGGTATAATCTCATCCTGGGTGCTTTTTCAGAAAGGGTTCTTGCACGCCTTGCCAGTGCTAAGGAGTCAGGCACCATGCAGGCTCAGGATTCACAGCCCTTGCCCAGCAGGCAGCTGCCCAGCTGAGGCAGATCAAGAGCTTCAAGTCCCCGACTTTGTTTCGTGCAAGGTCAATGTCCCTGCAGCAGAGCAGGTGGTGTCTGTGCCCCAGTGAGGCTGGAGTTTGCAGCCTGAATATTGCTAGCCTGAGTACCAAAATTAATGACTGTAACCACAAGCAAAAGCAAGACAAATGAGGGCACTTGTATTAAGTGGGCTAAAAAAGCAGAGACAAGCCTATAGAATTAAGAGCCCACAAAAAGATGGATATAATTTATGGCTGAAGAAAACCCTGAACTGCAAACCACTGGACAATAAGGTATGTTAGAGGAAGCACCACTGAAGATGTGCTTATGGAAGTATAAGCACATGGCATCTAGCTGTGGACATCTCCACAGGTACCACACCAAGGTAAACTCAACACAGCCCTCCTTATAGTAACTCGCTCCCCTGAGCCACCACTGCTAAATCCAACAGCAACTGTGAATCCAAGCCCCCAGGTTGAAGAAATGTAGCATAAACCAGTTCATCAGACTAAACCAATTTCAATGTTGAAACAGCCAACACAGAAGATTACTACGAGACTAGTTCAGTAACAGTGTTTGAGACCTTTTGAAACTAGACCCACGATGCAACTTTGACTTAACTAGATAGCAAAGTTTTAAACTCAAGTGCTCAGGAATTTCCCCCCATACAGAAGGCCTTTGTATCTTTGAATAATCTCTAAAATGAAAACTAACTTGCAACACAGGAAGAAATACCATGAGGTTTAATCCTCAGGTTTTACCATCAACAGGCATAAATCAGCATCTAAACACAGACATACACTATTGAGTTTTGCTGGCACAACTACATTGGCTTGCTCTATGAAAAATAGGACATCATGGTTATGGATATCACTAATAACGAAACCTCCTCTGGCATAGCCAAAGCTGTGTCAAAGAAAAGCTTTTGCTGGCTTAATTCACTAATTTTGAGGAAAAAGCGTGTAACTACATGGCGGATCAATTCTTTCTGCCAGTAAAAAAGGGAGACTATACAGCAGCATAAAAAGCAAAATACAAAGTACAACCTCTATAGCAGACAAAACCATTTGATGCAATACAAAACAATCATTTCATCAATTCAAAGGTTTATCTTGAAACTCAGAGCATTTGGCCTGAGATATTTTAATTAATAAAAGTACTTATGCCTTTCCAGTGTCATACCGGATTAAAAGTAAGATCAGCACTTAACCCCCACCCCAGAAAAAGCCAGGACAAGATCACCATTGCTGGGTCACATAATGCAAGGGGGAATTTATTCCAAGGCTTTCACACCCCCACTCTCCCCCCACCTCAGAAAGAAAAACTATTTGCAAGCAGCATCAAATAATGTTCCTTACTATGAACAATTAGCACCGAACAAGTATTTCTCAAATCTCCCAAAAGAAACACATGATATAAGCACAGCTAGAACAAGAGCTGAACAGGGTTCAGTACGACATCCCAGCCTGAGGTTGGCTGTCAGCGCCTTATCTGCACATCCCCAGCTCTGCCAAGAGCCAGACACACATCAGTTTCTTCAGATCTGCCCATGTAAATGCTCCCAAACACCAGCCAGCTCTAGTGAAGCAAACCCCCATTGCTCCAACACATTTGAGCAGGTTGCAAAGGGTCTGGATTAATGTGTAATTGCTCAGAGGTGAAGGGTCAAACAAGGGAGATAAAGGACATGGGGATAAGGCAAGGATGCAATCCCAAAAGGATGCAAGACTGGCTCTTTATCAAAGAAAAACAAAACACTTTTATGTGGTTCCCCCATGGGGTTAAAAGAAACTTGCTTTCTATTTATGTATTTGCACCTGAGACAGCTACTATAATAAATTAACTTATACACATTTACAAGAATTTCAAATTTCAAAGTCCCAATAAAATGATGCACTTAACTTACGGCAAACTACAAAGCTCGGTAGTAAAAAAAACACCAACAATGCATTTTACACTCTTCTGGTTATGCAAATAGAAATAACCCCTTAACGGAAGTAATAAAGAGATTATTATTTGTGAAACATTAAAATAACATTACCGTCGCAGAAAGAACAAGTGGTATGAATAGGCTGAAATACAAGGACATAATAGAAATCACAGGTAATCTCCTAAAGACACTCTAGTCCTCACATGATTTGCTTCAGTTTTGTATACTGCAAACTAGGTGTGGAGAGAACATGGGGGAATGCATCTAGAAAGTACTATTACGTCAATTTTAGATCCTTTTCTACAAATGTAAAGGCAAAAAAAGGTTACTTTCAACATTCTGCATTCTTAACTATTACAAGTAACATAAGTACTTCTGCCAGTCTTATCTGCACCACACAAGACAAAACTAAGAGCAATCCAACTGATAAAATTTTCTGCAAGCTGTGACATTTCACTTTTTATTTTGCAGATGCACACTGAGTTACTGCCTGATCAATTCCAAGAACACCACACACTGTCATCTTGCTTTTATAAAAATAGAGGAGACTGACAGCAGCTCTGGTCATTCTCCTGGTGGTCCCCTGCAGTAACAGGTCAGAGAACCTTGACTAAATCTATCATCAGCCCCAAATCAGCGTTTCACCAAGGTCTCTCCCCCTGCCTAAACTCAGAAGGGCAGCACAATGCATCTGGAATACTCTGTGACTTTAGTTCATTGGCAGGCATTTTTTCTTAATCCTACCCGAGTTCACAGCAATGTAAATCTGCAGTGATACACAGATGTACACATTGGGAAAAGTTAGGTGAATTAAACTGGCTGGGGATAGTTAGTACCTTTGCCTTCAAAGACAAACAGAGAGGAGGATATGACATATGAGATGTTCAAAAAGTCATCTGGTGTCCAGCTGCATCGTAATTGCCAAATACTTACGACACTTGATGTTATCAAGCCTGCAGTTTAGTCAGATTCTATTTTCCCCCTACTTAGGTCTTTCAAGTTGTTCCACTTTAAACCGTTACAATATGAACACAGTTTAAAATCTTGAATGGCTTAATATTAAAACAGCTATTTCAAGATTTCTCTTCAGCTGTTTGTTACTTTGGACAAGAATCACAAAAACTAAATCACAAAAACACTTAGGTTTTTAAGAAACACCACACACGTATTTTCATCCAAATGCAACGATATAAGAAGTTTAACTCACATAATATGAACTAGATCTTCATATCTAGAAAGGTCTAATCTAATTTGACGTCGCTTACCACTTATGATTTTCCACACTACTGCCATATTAAGGCTACTCTTTAAAGTTAGAATATTTTGTTAACCAGAACACATAAGCAAAGCAGCAGTACAGAAAAGGAGATAAAAGTTATTAAGCTGTAAAGGAGCAAGGAAGTGGGAAACAGTAGTGACGAAGTATGGAAGAGCATATGAACTCATAGCACACCACTGTCTGAAGCATCATGGAGCAAGCTGCAATACACTGTTCATATTTCAGATTGTCCATGTACCAACAACCAATCTGTAGCAGAAGTAGTATCACTTACAAAACCCAGGTATTCATGAAGCCTACCACATCCAAGTCACATGGAAAAAACTCCTGCAACCACACACACTCCTGTGAGCTGGCATAACAGGACCAAACACGTTTTGAATATCAGAGTCACCTACGTACCTGCTACTTGCTCACACCACACAAGAAACATTATCACTGTCCAATAGGCTTGGAAATGAAAATTCACATTTGAAGGGTTACTCAAGCAGTCAGAAGCTACAGTCCTTTTTTATACAGTTGTTCTACTAAATATTGCTATCACCCCCCTCAAATTTACACAGCCCAGCTAACAAAGGGTCTGGAAGTGCTAAAAAGGCAGTATGGACCAGAATGTGGCTTGCTAGCTTTATCCTGCATCATCTTTTCAGTCCAGCTATGAACTGGCATGACTGGCTTCACAAGATGACTTTTGCAGACTTCTGTTTATTCAGAAACAGAATCCCCAAATTTTGTAGATGACAAGAGAAAACTGAGTGAAAGGCAAGAGTGTAAAGGAAGAATCATCAGACCAAAAAGAGGACTTCTAAGGAGGCTAGAAAAAGGAATATATGTGAAGATATTTGCTCTCAAAAGAACTAGCATGGCTAAGAGCTGACTTAGCAACCTATTAAGCTAGTTTGAATTTTGGTGCATTTAATTACAACCTTCTACATGCAAGAGGCTTGTCTCCAGTCATGCAGAGATAAGTATACAATGAAAAAAAAAAAAACAACTTGCCAAAAACTAAACAAATAAAAGCTCAGAAGCTTTACTTTTGTCTATAATCACTCTTGTGACTCTATATAGTCACATTGTTCCACTCTTTCTACTTACGTCACGACGCGTCACTATTATTCCTCAAGTCTTACATGGCTACAAAAAGGTACAGCGACGAAAGGTGAATACCAGCCTTCCCACCCTTCAAATGCAGAAAGTAATTTGGACTCAGTAAGGGAACATTAGAAGATGACCCTGAACTTCAGCTGCCAAGCTTTACTACCTGCACCTCCTGGACAGGAACATTATGGGGCAAAAAAAACAACACCTGTAATCTTGCACAACAGAATTAATTTCTACCTTTTATCCTCTACTTTTAGCAGAGTCAAAAAAGCCATACAAGAAAGCAGTATGTGAGGACACTCATTCTTGGGAGAGGAAGAAGAATTACAAAAGATTAAGGGTGAGCAAGGATGAAACATGGATGCTTGTATTTATCATATCGGCTCCAACCCTATGACACAAGTTCATCACCTGGATCATGTCAATCTCCAAACCATGGGATAGCAGAAAGGAACGTGGGGAGGAGGAAAGATGGAGACAGAAAGCAGGTATCAGTTAAGACACAAAAATCTTAGAGTTAAGAGATAAATAGAGTGTGTCACATTATACTAACATCAGGAAGGAGTGGATGAAACAAGAGCCTAGGAAATGGAAGGTATTTATCAAAGAACTTCAAAGAGGTATTTAAGCATAACAGGAAGAGGAAAGATGAAGGTCACAAAACACACCACACCATTAGCAATATCATACTTGTGCAAAGTTAAACACACACGCCACATCACTTACCTATATCAGGGAGCCTCCCCCCCCAAAAAATTTCTTTGACATCATAAATTACCACTTCGGAACTTTAACTCTTGCTCAACTGCGCATTTGGTTTGTTTCTTGGAAAGGTGAATGCTCAATAATTCACTTATGCTGCCATGGGAACATGACAGGAGAGTGAATATACAAAGACAGAGAAACAAGAAGAAAGTTTCCATGATCCATTAAACACAGAAGAGCACTCTTCCATTGTAAAGCAGTCAATAATGAAACAAGTCCATCAGAGATGATCTGCTTGCCTCAAATGTCTGCAAGAGCTACTGCTAAGCCAGTAAAACTTTTCCCACAGCGCCTGTTGCTTTGCAGGCTGGCTGAGCCATTTTACAGGAGCTTCTACCAACTCCAGCAGCAGCTTTGCTCGGTTGCGACGGACTACGCTATGAAAAATAAGATGGCTACCAATCTATTCATAGTGCCACATCCAATTTCCAATTGAACTGGGAGCAGTGGCTGTGGCAGGACTGCATGCTAAAGTACTGAACTGCTGAAGAGCTGAAGAACGCTTATTTTTCTAAATTTCTCCAGACACTGATAAGTTATGTACACACTCGGATACCTTTGCTTCTGTTGTTTGGCTTTGGTGAGGTTTGTTGTTTGTTTTTTCAAATGGCTGGAGTGAGTATTTTTAGGCTAGCCAAATAGTCGCCTAACTTACAGATAAATAGCACCTTAAGACTGTCAAAACAACAGCTAATTATTTACCTCTGATGACTCTGCTGGGTATGACGTTCAGGGATATTCACTAGGACAACGTTGTTAGAACCGGTAAGTTTTGCCACTGTGACCTGACTTACCCTCTATCACTAAGCGACAGCTTCAAGGCACGCAGTTTCGTGTGTGCTGCAGAGGGGACGGGAGACAGGGCAGCAAGCAGCAGCAAGGAACGCCCCGCCAGGACTTCAGCAAAAGGGGCTCGAAGACATCCACTACTCCTGCTTACGCTGGCCGTAAACCAGCCCCACAGCTCCCGCAGGCCACACGTCAGCTGCCGCCATTACCAACACGAGCAGCGCGCAGGGACAGGGCGGCAGAACGTGCCGCTGGCTTCGCAGCTGATCGGGACCGTTTCCAAAATGCTGCCAACATCTAATGCAAGTCTGCTTGCCTCAACCCGGGTCTCGTTTGTGTTGGTTTCTAGGGGCGTATACACCATAAAGGAAGGGACACGGAAACACTGTCGGCCAAACCTTGCTCCCACAAGCATTAGCATACTTGCTAAACCATATTTTCAATTATTTTCAGATATACTTAAGTTTGTTTCAGACCAAGAGTCCATTTTTACCATCCGGAAATTTTTGGACCATAGGTGTTTAAGCTCATAATCTTGCTGAGGGTTGACTGCACATGCCAGCTTCTCACAAATAAAAGAAGAATTCTATTTGATGATATAATTTAAATAAGCAGGCCGCTGGGGAAGGAGGGCAAGGATTCAGCAATGAAGGAGTGAAGTTGAGCCTGAGAAGAAGGGGAGAGATAGGGAGAAGGTGTTTTAGCTTTTATCTTTGTTTCTCACCATGCTATTCATTTAATGCATTGAGAATTAAAATATAATTTTCCCTCAGTCAAGTCTGCTTTGCCCACGACTGAAATCAGCAAGAAAAATCCTTGTCTTTAGCTCAACCCATGAGCTTTTCCACCTTACTTTCTTTCCCTGTCCTGTTGAGGCAGAAAGAGGGAGCAGCTGCGTGGCTGTGTAGCACCCAGTCAAGGTCAACCCACCACAGGGACTGAACAGCAAACCTGTTTTACAGAGTCAATAAAGACAATATTAACTTCAATAAGGCATACATACTGCAATTCATATAGAAACTGTTTCCCCTTAGCTCAGGGAAGAATGTCAGATAAGATAGCAAACTAGTTTACTTGGCCATAAAATAATTCCAGATCAACTCCTCAGGGCACCACTCTTGAGCTATTTTTATTGCTCTAAAAAAATAACAAAAAAACGCCAAACCAACCACCAAATACATAAAAAAAACAAGCCAAAGAAACAAGTTGGATGCTTTACAAACAAGAAAAGTGTATTGTAGTATTGCACACTATCACTCATAAATAATTTGATTTTAACAATGAATTAAAGAGCACTGTTTTTTTTATATTAATCCATGCCAAAATGAAATATCTCAGAAGGATAACATATCCTGCATTGTCAGCAATATCTTAGTTTCTCTTTCTGTTGCAAAACCAATAAAATGACTTGGTTAAAACAAGCACTTTTTCCCCCCCTTATTCAGTGACAGATAAATTACTCAAAACCAAAGGCACCTCTCATAGAAGGCTGGCACTGTGAACTGAACTGGGATTATTTTCAAGAATATACCACTTGACTATATTAAAGACAGGAATGAAACTACAGCAGGATTAACTAAAAACACAAGAGGTGTACTACAATTAGTTTAATCCTGCCTGGGTATTAGCACTTGCAACTCTTGCTGCTAACACTGACTTTCATATAATCGGTTCTGTCCACAGGTCTAAACTAAAAAGGATTAAATACTGGCTTCCATTTAACTGCCCAGCACATTTACCGCTTGCTTACTACAGCAAAGTACACTATCAGTAAGTCATCATTTGATACTGAAGTTCATCAACATTTTCTCTCAATTTTAATAAACTGAGAGATGAGCTTGATCATTGTGGGAGACTCTACATGCATTCAAGATTGCTAAACAAAAGGTTGAGGCATAACCCCACAAGAAAGTTATCTGTGTAACCCACACTTGGAATCTTTTTTTTTTTTTTTTAAAGCTACTGGAGTTACTTCTTGTAGATTAGATAAGGAATGCTCGCATGAGATTTCACAGCAACAGGTACAAGAATGATGGTCAGACATCAGGTGACAGCATTTTCTGCCTTTCTTTTACAGAGTGCTAAGAATCCCAGTGTATTTAACCTTCAATCTCAATTCGTCATCAGCAAGGTAAAGCTTAAAAACTTATTCACTGAAAGCTACAACAAGAATTAGTAACAAATTATTTGGTCAAAAAACAACACAAGAGCAAAGTTATAAAAAATCAGAGAAAATGGATGTTATTTAGTTTTACAGATTAGTTTTCAAATATTAAATTCCAAGTTTATATTTATTTCAACAAGTAAAAAGAACACAATCATATTTATTTGCTTTCTGCATTAGAAGTTGAGAAATAGGAACTAACTTTTTAGAAAGGTTGTATGCCTGACAGAAATTAGACACAAAGAAATCTCTATATGGACTGTATGTGTAAGAAAGAAAGTAGCTTTATCTAGAGGGCATCTGTTGTTCTACTTTCAGAAAGTATCGATTTTACTATCTCTTCGCTACCTTAAAAGCAGCAGTGGAAATGTTTTCCTTTTTTTATATAAAAAGACTTAGGTCACACAGGCCAAGTAAATATTGATTTTACTATAGCTAGGCTGGGAGCAGAAGTTAATTTCAATGGTGAGCACAGAGTGTTTTATGAATTGCTTTAAAAATATTTTGCATTACAAGGTATTAAACCAGCTAAGAACCTTTTAAAGTAATCTAAGCTTAAAATGATTGAGCTGTACAGTTCTAGCAGGGGAAAAGTACAGCTGAGGGAAGAAGTAGGGGTATTAAAAGCTCCACTTCACCAGCTCAAGCAGCCCAGCAGGATGCTCTCTTTCCACCCGAGGCAGGCAGCCCTCAAGCCTTGGTGCTGGGGGACAGCCCGGGGCAACCCCGCAGAAGCGCGGGGCTGGAACCGGTCACCAGCAGAAGTGGGGCCGGGACCTGCCCAGTCGTCACGTGCTATTTTTTTTAAGAAGTTAGCCTCGTAGCTAGAAAACTTGACGCACTCGCCCCATTAGCCAGTTTACCGGAAGAATGGGAAAGACGTGATCTTGGATATGGTCAGGGTTCCAGTATCTGCCCAGCCCTCTTCGCATCCCAGGCATCAGCTAGAATTTACTTACTAGACTCAGTTACTATATACCGTAACTTACGTGTATCTCGGGCCCTAATTTCAAGTTAACCAGACCCAGAACAGCCAAGCAAGCCTGAGCAAAATTTTCTCTCCGTGAAAAGGAGCCGTTTCATAACTGCAGTGAAACCCACACCTCAGTGAAATTTAGCAGGACAGATACAACCACCCTGCTTCCACCTGCACAAGCGGTACTAAACGCTCTTTTAACTGCCAAGTGTTACGGAGAGCTGTCAGCGCACCGCCGCGCGCCGGCTTCGCTCCGGACAGCCTCGCGAGG
>NW_010531235.1:11910-12212 GCF_000687285.1 Phaethon lepturus | reverse complement strand
CAGAGAGCTTTGGCTGGGACTTGGGAAAAAAAGGAATTTATGACCTTTGGAAGAAGGGGCAGGCAACTCAGGGAGAGCTACAAGGATGTCATGAGGTTATGCAGGGAGAAAATTAGAAGGGCCAAAGCCCAGCAAGAACTTAATCCGGCTACTGCCATAAGAGCCAATAAAAAATGTTTCTATAAATTCATTAGCAACAAAAGGAGGGCTAAGGAGAATTTCCACCCCTCATTGGATGTGGGGGGGACATACTGACAAAGGATGAGGAAAAGGCTGAGGTACTTGATGCCTTCTTTGCCTAC
>NW_010531235.1:0-11722 GCF_000687285.1 Phaethon lepturus | reverse complement strand
TTCCATCATTTATCAGCAGTCCTGGCTATCTGGGGAGGTCCCAGTTGACTGGCAAACAGGAATAAGGCTCCGGGGAGACCTTATTGCAGCCTTTCAGTACTTAAAGGGGGCTTATGAGAAACATAGGGACAAACTTTTTATCAGGGCTTGTTGCAACAGGACAAGGAACAATGGTTTTAAACTAAAAGAGGGCAGATTTAGACTAGATATAAGGAAAAAATGTTTCACAGTGAGGGTGGTGAAACCCTGGCCCAGGTTGCCCAGAGAGGTGGTAGATGCCCCATCCGTGGACACATTCCAGGTCAAGCTGGACAGGGCTCTGAGCAACCCAATCTAGTTGGAGATCTCCCTGCTTATGGCAGCAGGGTTGGACTAGATGACCTTAAAAAGTCCCTTCCAACCCAAAGATTCTATGATTCTATGATCAAGTCCAACCGTTAACACAACACTGCCAAGCCCACCACTAAACTGTGTCCCTAAGCACCACATCCACACATCTTTTAAAGACCTCCAGGGATGGTGACACAACCACTTCCCTGGTCAGACTGTTCCAGTGCTTGATAATGCTTTCAGTGATTAAATTTTTCCTAATAACCAATCTTAACCTCCCCTGGCGCAACTTGAGGCCATTTCCTCCTGTCCTATCACTCGCTACTTGGGAATAGAGACCTATATCCACCTCATTACAACCTTATAATGTAAGACTGAAGTGTGATTATGATGCAAGTGAGAAGTTTAGGATTATGGTCATATTGGGAAGTGTGAAGATGAATTAGCCATACCACTATGTGGAGCATTCAGATGAAAAAAAAAAAAAGATATTTTACAGTTACTTCTCCCACTTGATGACAAAGGTATACTATCTATTAGGGAGAATGGGGGAATAGAGAGGAGATCTTAAACCTGTCCACAGTGCAAACCACTAAGGAAAAAAGGGTGTGAAAACATCACTGAGAAAAGATGATAGAGTTTTAGAAGAATTAAAATATAATCCATAACTTAGATTAATTAGGGATTAAAGTCCCTTTCTAAATATATGGGCAATTCTCTTAAAATTACTTACTCTTGGAACAAGATGAGGTCTGTCTTCAGACATCACATGCTCTAGTCTGATCTCATATAAACTCTTCTTCCTCTCCCTCCCAGTCTCTTTTAGGCCTTTAACCATGCAGAGGAAGGTTTCACAGAACTCTGATATTCCCTCAAAACTCCTGTTCAAGCCTACTCCCAAACTGCAGTCCACAATCTTCCTCTGTTTCCTCTTAGCACAATTTCAGTTCTTCCACAGAGCATATTCGTAGATTCAAAACATTTCTTTTGACATCAAATGTTACCTCTGCTATTGGTTGTTCAGTGACCATATTTTATTCATTAAAATAACAAAAATAGTTTGCATCAGGCCTCCTGAAACTGGCATTGGAGATCCATTATAGCTCAATCTCCAAACAGAACTGGCCTTAGATAGAAAAAACCCTTTTCATGTCAAAAACCTACTTCACAGTGTTTTAAAGTGCCTACTGAGATTTATAGGCACCAGTTGTGCTTCTTTACAAGAATAGGTATAGTATATGCATTACTATCTAGATGTACTGCACAATATTCCAAAGTAATAAGTTAAAGCTCATTAACTGCACAGGCAAATGAGATGGGTCCCAACAGCTCTGACTTGACAAGTCTGCTATCTGCCAACCCCGAGACTTACTTCATCCGGCAAGAGTGTGTCTAATACAAAAATAAAGACAAGACAATGATGTTACTCTAAAAGCTCAGTCTGCGTAATCAATCTCACCAACACACTACATCACAAGCAGCAGGTGATCTCTACACACCCTTTTAAAATACTTCAAACTTGGGACACGAGGCAAAGAGGGTTAGCACATCCATGGCTGCTTAGACATACCAAAGTCTGTGCAAAAAAGCAAAGGGACCAAAGTATTTTTCCAGCTGAACAAAATACAACCAGCTGAAGCAGAAAACATCATCAGGGTCAATATCCACACGGCAGAGGTCAGCGCAGGTCTTTCTGTGGACGTCAGTGTCTTTGGGAACAGGTCAACACAGCTTTTAGATTTAGACAGGTCAAAAACACGACACCAGGTAATCTTTCAGAGTTTAGCTCTCGTGTGCTGCTTCCACTTCTTTCTTCTGTTTCTGTTCACCTCTTCTCCTTCCGTCTTTGCCTTGTAGACTTTCCAGTTTCTGTTGTTTCGAAAGAGTTCTGCTTAATTAACTAATGCTTGCAAAGGAGAGTATGTGGTAGGTGCTATTATAACTCTGTGGCAAAAATGCCTGGTTAAGATTCAAAGCACAGCCAGAACAGCTGTCAGAAAAACTTCTTGTACTGTCGATGTCCTAACATAGCAGATGATGCCACTGGATGCAAATTCATTGGCAATTAGTTCTTTCTTGAGCTTCCAAATTAAATTCTAAAAATTGTCTCAAAATTAGTTTCTGCATCTATTTTCTGTCACCAGATCCATTCATTAAAGGCTAGTATGCTGTTTCTTTGTATAGTTTTCATCTATTCAGGGCAAGCAGTTAGCTGAAGTAAGTGTAATCAGATAGCTAATTAATTTATTTTAACAGCTACTTGCTGCTGTAAACACTTCCCTATTAGAACAATCATGCTAGGGCAGGCTTTTTCATCGGTATACAAAGAATCAGCTGGGCCAGAACCCCATGCTGATATAAAATCAGTGCCTCTCATTGAGTTCAGACCCATACCAACTTATACCAGCAGAAGAACTGGTCCACTTTATTTTCCAGTAATTAAGAAACAGGAAAACTTGCATCATTTGTTGGATCATAAAGATTTCAATTCTATTCCCTTTTTTCCATCTATTTCTTAAAAATTAATTGATTCAGTACATTATTAACACCACTCCAAATTAGTTTATTTACTGCAGCTAACCTATGCTGAAATCACAAAGCCTATCTGCTCAGAAATTTTGACTGACATACTTTTGTCTTGGTTTCTTTTTTAAATTGCTGTGAATAGAAGAACAGGAGAACACAGCTCGAATAATCTGAACAGATACATGACCAATGAAATAATAACCATTATTCCAACTCTTAAAAATCTTTTCAGAAGAAAAGTTAGTCCTTACAGGATGCAACCATGCCCTATGACCTTGAATTAAAATAGCCCTGTTTCCATGAGAAGCTTATTCTTTAGGCTTAGTCATTCCTGGCCGCCTTTACATTTATTTGCAATAGCACCTGGTCTTCAACCAAGTTCCTGTTATATGTTCAAGTGCTGTAGCACCTTGTAGTAAGGAGTAGAAATACTTGAGAGGCTGCAGAATAATTTTGGGGTAATGTGTTTAAGAATAATCGGTGAATGTCTACCTTAAAGGCAAATAGCTTTCATGAAGGCTGTCCATAAACACATATCTAAATACCTAATATTAGTGACAGGGTTCCCCTTTCTCTTAAAAATTATTTTCTGATATGGTAATTGCAGTGTTTTTCTTAATCCCTGCCTTGCACACATTAACCAACTTACTTCTCTCTCCATTTGATTCTACTGAGCAGAAGTGAATTTAACCCTTTCATAACTGCGGAGCAATCTTCTCTAAGACAAATAAAGACTTGGGGTATTTTTTCATACAGGAAGATCTGAGCACCATGGATCTGAAAAAAGTTTGGATCCTGGGATTTTTACAGTTGCTTTCCATGTTACCATATTTCTGTTGCTGTTGTTACCTGAACGACTAGATTTCCAGCTAACTCCCTCTGGGACATCATTATCTTCAGTCACATTTTAAATACTGTAGAGTCTCATCTCAAGTATGTCAGAGGGAGCTATCATATGTATATGCAAACATGTATAAATCCATCTGTAAGGTAAAGAAAACTAAATAACTGGTTTATAGAAAGGAGAAATATAACAAACATTTGCACAGACCAGCTTTTTTTTTTTTAATGACATCAAACCTAAACTTTTTCCATTGAACCCCAGTGAAGACAAGGGCATCTTTCATATTAGGCGAAAGAAGGCTTTGGTGATGCTCTAACCTGGTACAAGAGTAACGACCTATTTTTCCCCTAGAAAAGGTGGAAATATCTTCTCAGTGAAATCTCCTCAAACACTGAGTGAAGAGAGCACTGGGGTTTTCAAAAGTGGCATTGCAAATAGCTTTATCACCAAACTTTGTTCTAATCTTCCCCAGCTTGAGGACTAACAAGAGAAATACAGAGAAAATATTTAAATTTTGTAGTGAATTCTGCTATATATTATTATTATTTTACACAGGATGTAATTTTTATTAAACCATTAGCGCGTATATTGAGATTAACAAAAGACTAGAAGTTTGAGACAGTTCTATTTGAGTGAGTTTTCACTCACGCTGTAGTTGGGAGCATGTCATAGTAGAGCAAGTCAGCCCCCTGAACAGCCAAGAGATTTGGTGTTTGCCAAGCTCATTTGATTCAAAACATGTGGGATTTGAAAAAACATAGGAATAATTGTCAGGTGCCTACCTGCCAATAAAACAAAAAAGAAAAAAGTCATCATTTAACTCATTCAGTCCTGAAAGAAAAGGGACAAAAATTAAGAGTAGAAAGACAAATTGAATTCTATAGGACAATTAAAAATTGTGTTCAGTAATAATGCTTCTAGGTTTAAGAAAAACACATCAGAGATGCAAATAGTTTGCGCAGACATCAATGAAAAGCAATAATACCATGAAAAAAACTAAAATCTGCCCTTGGACAAGGTTAATGTCTTTTTGATGCTATTGAAACCACTGTTATTTATTCTGGGATCTGTTATTCCCTTCCAGTTGTCAGACACACTTTCATTTTTCCCCCTTCTGAGATATTGTTTAGCATATTTTTTAGTGCATATTTTATTTTAGCATATTAGCATTGTTTAGCTACCTCACTTGCGGTAGCATAAGGGCAACTCAGCCTGAAAATACTTTCCTGTGCTGTTCCACCAGCCAGGCTTTTGCTCTTTCACTTTTGCCACCAGAGTCCTTTTTAGGAAGCAAGAGTTTTTGTTCAAGTTCCTCTTGAAGAACTGATTGATAAGCTTTCTGAGAGTGCCAATGACAGGCTGGTTGAGCTAGAAACTACTTACAAGGATTGACTCCTGGAAGAGAAGGATTAAGTGAGGGAAAGATCAAAATATACTCCCTGTGAGTCTTTATGGCTGGAGAAAGCATATGCCGATCCTAGCACTGGATAGAAAGCTCCCAGGGAAATCCTGGGCTCTCTCCAATCATTTCCTTGATGAAAAGACCTGGGACGTTACTCAGTTCTGATTGTATCATGCTGTCGATGCTCTAGAAAGTTGGCAGATTCAAAAGGTCCAGCTCACTGAATCTTTGAGGTTTCATCAGGTTTACCCATATGATCTGCAGATTGTTTAGAAATGCGTCATAAAAATCTAATTCTTTATAAGAGAGATAAATGACGTATTGGGTGAGCGTACTTTCCTCTTTGTCAGTTTTCCCACTAACAAAATAGCAATAATTATCCTTGCCACTTTGTGTTTGACCTTCAAGATCTGCAGAGGAAAAACATGATGTCACCAAGTGTCTCTGCAGTTATCACAGAATATGCCTCCATACGTTCAGATTGTTGCATTATTTATGTTTCAGTTATACAAATTCATTCTGAACTGTGTAGTTCAGTATGAATTTGGCAGTATGGCTGCTCTCTGCTGTCTCACCCCTGTTCCTTTATTATCTAAATTTAAAATGTGCTTGAGCTATTCCTCCCCGTGGTCATAAAGTAGTTTTTGAACTTTCAACACCTAGAATCTGCCCGATGTAGTAACAAGACCGTACATTATGAGAACTGAAAGCAGATAGGTTTCTAAAGGTAGGCAATTAAAATTGCATATAAAGAATCAAGTGAAGAAATTAGTCAACTTTTCACATAGCTACCGCCACCAAAGGCATACGGCGGCAGATACGATTGAGAAAGAACAGGGCAGGGAATATCTGGCCACATCTGATGTTTTCAAGTAAGCTGTGTGTGAAGAAAATAATTCTAAGACATCAGGTTTACCAGAACAATCTCTGTTTTTGTTGGCTCTCTTGGGAACACAGAGCAGACGGGGGAGGTTTCTGAAGGCTGGGGAAGAACCCAAATTAGCCTACTTTAAAAACAGGGAAAAGAAGGAAACAGAATCACAGACTGAGCTTTTTAAACTTTGTTCCCAGTAACATGCTAGAAAAAAAAAAACAAACCCTCTTTCAAAAAAGACAAATGTAATAAACTACTGAATTCTTTTTATGAAGGGAAAGTCAAAGCTCATTTTTTTCTGTAATGAGTTAACACGGAGATGACAGAAGCAACAACACAATATTTATCTTTCATTTTGGAAAGACTGCTGTCAAGACAAAACCTGTTTGTAGCTATTGAAGACATGGCACGAGGGAATGTTAAATGGAGAACAGGACATTAGGTCAGACAACAGGTAAGAACTTCCAAGTGAACGTAGTTAAGCGGCTGAAAGGAACAAGTTGTGCGTTTACCAGTGGAAGATTTTGATAACAAACACCGAGGAAGTCATCTGCTACAAAAGTGATATAAATAGAGGTGATCACGTCTTGGAACGGGAAGGAGGATAGATGCTCCCTTACGGGTGCTTTTAACGACAGGCTTTGGTGGCAATACTTGAAACTAAATATAACACATTTTCAGAATGTTAACATTAAATCAGGCGACGTGGAATATCGCAGGCAGTATTCTCCTGCTCCTACCTGTCAATAGTTAAACACCAACAGCTCCTATTCGCAGTTCCACTTTCCCCATAATACCTGCACTAAATATTTTTCATCTTAAGGTAAGCATAATCTATATAACCTGCTCTGACTATAACAGCAACTTAAGTGGAGATGTATAACTTCAAGATATCAGCAATAGCTGACACAAAGCCTATCTTCTATTTCGAAATATAGAAGAATATGTGCAGGACAAAACAAGAATAAAATGTCATGAGTAGGTAGTGAAGACTGAAAATACTTTGAGGATGGAAGGCAGATTAAATATAAAAAACAGTTAAAGATGCTGCTATTCTACTTCTCATAAAAAAATACAAAAGAACTTCCTGAATTATATTACAGAATCACAAGCCATTCAGAAATTGGTTATGAAAATTATCAGGGTCCTGGAATAAAAATTTCATAAAAAGAGATTGAAAGATTGTATGATTATTTACAGAAGAGATGAATACAAGGAGTTATGATGAAAATATATTACATTTTGAGAAGTTAAAGAAGAGCTTCTTATTCTTCATTTTGCCAGGTCCAAAAACTCAGAGAAATTTCCATAAAATGGAAATGCTGCTTCTTGAAATACGGAAACAAATTATGGAACTTGCTGCCAAAGCGTGGTATTGAGGATATCTGAAAATAAATTTAAAATATTTGCAAGCTATACTAACGATAGTTACAGTAATTGTTGCTCTGCTTACATCTGAAAAGTATTGGTTTTTTTCAAATATATAAGCCTCATTTTGCATCTCTGTCTAAAAATATATAAATGCAGCCAATACTCATCCCACGAGTGGATTTCACAGGTATCACGTCCTTGCATACAAATCATGATGGCTGTGTGCAGATGAGCATAATGTGCAAATTAAAACGTAGCTTGGTTTTTGCATTTCCCCTCTGATGTTACCACGGGGTGAAACAATCCTTGCTGAGTTCAACACTGGTTTGATCTGGCACACTAACCTGCCTGCTGCTCGAAGCAATATCTTATTTTGTAACACATTTTGTGCCTACAGGACTCTCATAGGGTAGGAAAATGATATTAATTTCATCTATTCATATTCTTCCTCTGGTCACATTCAAACAGTAAGTAAACAGAGAAAATTTGTTCAGGTACCCAAAATGAAAACAAATGAAAATAAGCCAGATAGGGCAGATCTTTCCTTTTTATTTCAGAAAAGCATCTTCCGTGGGTTGAAGATCCTCCCCAAGCTGCCGGTTTCTTCCATTTTCAAGAGGTCTCAGGTCCTTGCCTGGTCTACTTGCCTCATATTTAGATTTCTGAGTTCAGGTGAGTAAAAACTTGAATCGCATTAACAGATAATAGCAGTACCAGCAGCCATTCAATTTTAGACACGCGTATGTTCATAATAGCAAATATAATGGCGATACACTGATTTGCTTCTGACACCTTGACATTCAAACTATGGGTATTCCTATAACCACTTGCTTGCTGCTGGTCTCAGGTAAATTTACATATTTTATTTTGTAAACTTCAGTCAGCCATCAGGATAAGATATCAGGCAATGAAGAGGAATCATTTCCTTTTTTTCAACTGCAGCCAGTTTCCCTTGGAAAGTTGTGATGCAGCTGCTGGGACCACTGGTACCCCTTGCCCCCTGGTACCACTGCTGCAAAATTATTAGCATCAGCTCAAGCGTCCACGAGCAGCAGCAAGTAATGAGGGTGGGACAGGGATTCTTATGGGATGGAGGTCCTGTTGATATCAGAAAGTTTGAGCACGTAAGGAAAAAGGAAGATTTTCCACAGTCATGCAAATAAAAAGGGACGCCGCGCTAGCACCCAAAAGATGGGATGGTCGTGGGAGGTGAACAGCACCAATATTTCTAAAACTCTAAGTCTTTAAAAAAAGAGGATCACTGCTCCTGTATCTGGACACCAACACCCAAGCAGGCTGCCACCCAAATGACACCCTGGGGTGCCAGGTCAAGCCTTCGCATCCTTGTTTGAACAGGCCATGCATTAGGCAAGAGCAATAAGTGATGTAATTATATGTTGATCATGGAATCAAGCCTTACAGCTTTCTGTAGCAATTTATATTACACTGATGAAATTACGTTCATCTACCAGATTATGGAATAATTAATAACTTTATTCAATAAAGTGAAGGAATTTAATGCTCAGGAAGGTTTTGAGATGAAAGGCTAGAAACATTAATTTGTGTAATTAATGACAAGCAAGATGATTGTTACACAGAAGCTATTTAAAAGTGACAACACTTAAGTGTTTAGAATAATTTTAGTAAAAGATTCAGCTACAAAGCCATCAGACTTGGACTAAAGCTCCAACTCAACTCCTAAGAGGATGAACTCAGTTTGAAAAGAGTGTTTTCCTTAAGAATCAAATTGCTGAGATTTAGGATTTTTAACCTTTGCTACTAAAGGATTTGGGTAAATCTCTAGGAAAGAACAAGAACTACTTCAGAACAAGAAATAATTCAGAAGTCCAGTTGCCATTTCAGCTTGAGAAGCTACTTCTTCACAGGAAATCTGCAATTCTTCAAAAGCATATGAGATGAATCATTAGAGAAGGTTACCCTTTATGAACTGGTAGAACATAAATATAGAATTAGAATAGCTGGACAGTGTGCAAATAGCATCTAATGCCATAGCAGAAAAGATACAGGTCCGGAAAATTTTCAGCGCTCCTGAAGGGCAGCTTTAGTTAACACACACCAGGTCACCATTCACAGTTTTGCTGCAAGGCTCATGGTTTGATAACTTGCTTTGAAATTCAGCCCTTGCAGTAATATATAAATGAAAAAGTATTTCCAACTGTGGAGAAAAATGTAAAGTGACAAAGATATGTATGACAAAAGCTTGATGGATTTGTAATAATAAACTGTGGACACCTGAAAACTAGAGCTGGACCTTCTGCATTGGGCTAAATTTACCCCGCGGTTTCAATAAGAGGAACAGTAACATTTCTAAAAATTCAACCTGAAACCAAACTAGACAAGACCATTTACTCTGATCGCCAGCATTACAGAGATTTTACTGCTGCATTTGTACCAGGACTAGTCCTTGAATAATTCTTGAATAACGCAGCCTGAGATCAGCCAGACCCTCACCGCATCTTTCACTGTGAGCTTGTAGCCGAAGTCCCGGAGGGCAGATACAGTAGTAAAGGTTGGGGTTGGGACTCCTCCAGCTCCCAAGCCTAGTGAGGTCCTCACGCTGCGCTGCTCCGTGGGTTTGCGTGGGTCAGCCCAGCACCCCTGCATTTTCCCTTCCGAGGAGAGCACGCCTACACGGTCACACCACGCTCACTACGGCAGGGATCGAACATTAGAGATGACGAACGTCTTTGAAACTAAGGAGGACTGAAAATTTCACACGAGCTTGCATACCAGCACCCTTAGAACAGAAGTCATTTAATAGTTAAAAAAAAAAAAGCAAAAGGAAACAGTTGGAGTGTGAGAAAAATAATACAGATTTGCAATGTACATTATGCCTAACTATACTAATTATATTATGCAAATATAATTAGGGAAACACAAGTGTAAATAATAAAACTTTTTTCCAACAACATAACAATTATTTGTGTGCTTTTTCCTGTAGTTTCAAGGGACTGATTTCGAGGAATGAGCAAGCCTATTGGACTTTGTGTTTTCTTTTAGTGGCGTAGATTTTTGCAAAGCTCTCCAGTCCCAGCTTGATGGGAAACCACCTAGCAGATGTGGAACCAAGTTTTGAGCTTCATTGAATATTCATATGCTGACATTGAATACCTTAAAGATAATATTGACTTTAAAGTATGTGAAAAGTTGGAGAAGGTCTTGTGGTTTCCGCCCCCATTCTTCCTGTACCTGGGATGTGAAACCTCTTGTCGTGGTACCTACGGCCAAGGAACTACAGTATTAGAACTCAAGCACCAAAACAGAAACACCTGCTCTTGCTCATTTCTCTGGTCAGATTAAATAATTTTGGTTTGAAACAATTCCAGAGATGTTGTAGCCAACATCGTGACCATCTAATCTAATGTCTCACAGCATCTGAGCTCCAGGTCTAAAACAAGTACGCAGTACTGCCGGATAGTCAGGTCTTACAAATACTTTTTCATAAGTGACTACATATGAAAAACTCTTAGTAATCAGGCACCTAACTCTACTGATATTTGATAAGGAGCTTTAGACCTAAGCTACGCAAAGAAATTACCTTATTAGGCTGATATTTAATAATAAAACACTTAAAACGGTATTTCTAACACGCTAGAAAATAATGCCATATGAAAAAATCTGTTTATTTGTGCACAATAGTCCTTTTGTATTTATTAGACAAGCAAAAGAAATTTCTATTTTAAAGAAAATTGTGTCTCAGTGAGTTGGAAATCCTACTTGCAACCTAGAAGCCAGAATATTTCAACAGCTTTGCAACTTTTACTTCTCTTCGCTGTGCTTGCAGCAAAAGTTTTGCACTGAGTATCGTTGAAAAATCTGACAAATTACGAGCTGACTGTTAGCTGCACTAAGTGTTTAACCTTATCTAGATAACACTCAAAATAAATTTGTTAGCTAAAAAATAATTCTAACTTTTTTTATTTAACAGAAGTTGTTTTCCTCTTCCTTTGCACCTAAGCTGAGAAGTACTGAAGGAGCTTAGCTGTGCTACTAAAATCTCTACCCAAAACTACATACTCTCTTATTAAAAAAATATGACTCAGAAAATTTCATCTTAAATAAAAAGTGCTTATCAACAGCCAATATGAAAATTAATTGGAAATATGATTGAAAAGAACAAATCAAACTTTAGCTATTCTTTTATCTTCTTACTTCCACCTCAATCCATTCATAACCTATCCTGAATACATGAAAAGAACTAAAACATATTACAGAAGAATTACTGAGACAGAAGAACCCGTTTATAAAACAAAGCCAACTGGGAGCAGCTCCACTAATTGACAATTAAGTCAGTTTATTAGAGAGAGAGAGAGAGACACACACAGAAAGAAGGAAAGAAAGAAAGAAGGAAAGA
>NW_010531234.1:129142-145651 GCF_000687285.1 Phaethon lepturus | reverse complement strand
ACCCTGGCTTCGCGCCAGGGCTGCGGGCAACACGCAGTTTCCCGCATGACCGGCTGACTGGAGGGCTGCAGCAGTGCCCAGATATGCATGTGCTTTATGTGTAAGTATGTAGTAGCGGGGGCCCAGAAGATAGCTTGCAGAGCAGTACAGAAAAAGATCGCATCTATTGACAACTCGGATCCATTGAGTAGTGGTAGCCAGCACGGAAGTCTGAGCGTTGGCAGTGGCCTGATGTCCTAAAAAGTTTGGGATCCTGTGTTTTAGCTAAATGGGTGTGAACATGTCTTTTCAAATAAAAAAGAAAAGCTAGCAGTTATTAATGGCATGTGTGGATTCATTCAACAGCTGTGGAGTGCTAAAGATGTGTTGGGTTTTTTTTCTTAATGGAAAGAGAAAGGTGATCATAATGTCATCTTTGGACTTTGCCTCTTTCTGGATTACTCATTGGTTTCTTTTTCTTTGATGTCTCTTGATTAGTGTTGATATTTAATGAAGGCTGACAAAACGCAAGATACTTGGCACTCCTTATAGTTACGTAACTTGTTCCAGTCATGACATAACTCTTAATTCTTGATTGAAAGTAAAGACTTTTATACCTCAGCCAGAGATTGGTTAATTACAGCGCTGTGTTGGGTCAGAAAAGCAAACTTGAAAGAGACCAGATTATATTTGTAGTGACATTTTTAAGATAAGATAAATTTAAAGGCTCTGTTGGAAAGGCACAACAAAAAACAAAATTATGTCTTTTTCTGTTACTAAACACTTGTATCAAGTCATCAAAAAGAATATTCAAGTTAGCCAAAAATAAAAATACAGAAAGGATGGCAGGTAGGCAAGATGAATTAGGACATTAGCAGAACCTCAGAAGCTGAATTAAAATGCCGTTTTTAAGTTACTGTACTACTGGGCTTGGTAACCCTTTGTATCTCTGCTGATATTCATCAGTTCAGCCACAAGCTCTTAGATTAACTTGTTGCTCAGCTGTTTAAAAATAAATCTAGGAGTGGTTTTAACAGTTCTTTGTTTTCTTGCACCTTTGATAATTTGACAGTTTTCTGTGTGAACTGTATATAGGTTTTAAACCGTTCAAGACCTTCAGTGGTTATCAAAGTATATGTCTCCAGAGTAAATGACATACATGACTATTTTTTGAGAGCTCCTTTGTGTATGTCTCTCTCTTCACTGGCTTCAGAACTCCAAACAGGAGAGTGGGAAGCCCACATTTTACGATTAGGTACATGCATAAATGCTCATTAGTCTGTTTTCAAAGCTTTTCAAGAAACTGCTTGATCCATACACGAATTACCTGCTTTTTGTTTCTAGTAGCCTAATTATTATAATACGAAATTAAGTTCCTTGACATTTACATAATGATGATGCTTCACACTGCACATGTAAAGCGCTGCTTATCAAAGCGACTCTTTGGAGGTAGACTCTGTTGCCTCAATGATGCTTACATTGTCATTTCCAGAGAACAGTTGCAGCTTGATTACAGTTGAAAATGTTAACATCTTGGTATGATTGAAAAGTGTCAGGTGCGTTTTTAATATCTATGACTATTTAATAAAGTGTGAATGAAAATATTTTCCAAATACAAGATTTAAAAAAAAACCAAACAATCTTTAGATTGTAGTAACTATTGTTCAGTTGTAGACAATGAATAAGGTGAATTTTTAGAAGAATTTTCTGACAGCTTGAAAATTGACTTTCAAAATACTGACTGTATCAAAAGCTGCAAATATCAATAGTATGTCAATTATGCTGAGTATTTTTAGGAGTAGTAAGAGCTTTCATGCAAAAGCTGGAATAGGTTGAAACTTTGCAATTTGGACGTCTGTTTGAGATGAGTTTTAATGATCATGTTTGTTCCGGTCAGTTTCTGTGGAAATAATTATCAAAATTAAGTGGATTGTACAAGTTTTTTCCCATACAGAAGTGACATGGTTTTCAAATTCTCTGTTACTGCTGCTACCCATGTCTTCTTTTCTAGAGAAGAAAATGTGGCTTGCATAGAACATCTGCGTTGAAGTAGGCTGCATCAGAACAGAAGTTGTTATTAATGCCCTTCAGGGTGTAAAAGTGCCATTACCCAATAGAAGAATAATTTTAAACGTATGTTGTAAGTTTCTGAAGTTAGGTAGTGAGATGTGTCTAATCAACACAAATTTATTTGTTCCTGCAAGGGTCTGTTGTTAATGTAAGGTGGCAGATAGCATGTTTATTAGGTGGTAGGTAATTACAGAGTGCTAAATAGCTAATGCACATTTAGGCATTCCAGCTGTATTCCTGCCTAAATATATACTTCCTAATTTTTCCTAAATTCATGCAGGCAGAAGATGGCTTCCACACTCCCAAATGTCCCAAGCACTGATACTCAGAGCATCATTATGCATTTTTTATTTGTGCTGAATTTTTTTTGTGCAGACTACTATATTTTGCAGAATGCAAAAAAACTGTAGTGTCACAGATTTGGTAGTGATTGTAGAGAAGTACTTTGTTTTCCTACCTTTCAAAAAGTGTTTTGTTTTTTTGGTTGGTTTTGGGGTTTTTTTTGTTTTGTTTTTTTTTCTTATGTCTAATTCTTGAAGGAGAAGGCTGGATGAACTGGTAGAGGGTTCTCAACAAATTGGAAGAAGAAAATGACATGCCTTACAAGCCAAACCTGCTGGAGAGCTCTAGTTCTTGTCTATCCTTTCCACTTAATGTCTCTGTACTCGCATGAAAACAGTACAGTGCAAAATGCAGACGTCCATGCCAAACAGCTTGAGAAAATTAGATTAACAATCAGATGTTTTGCACAGTTTGGGCGTTCTATTTTTCCACGACTGGCTCTCATGATCGTGCGGCTTCTGTCTGACAAGGCTTATCTTGCTGTTTATTGTTTTCAGCTGTATATTCTTTATGACATGGTCAGATATTGTTGTACATTAAAACATCCAACAGAAATCTTGATAAGAAAGTATATGTCTGTCCTGATTTCATGCAGTCAAATGGGGGCTCTGTGGCTGTTCCATAGACCACGCACTGGCAGTCATGCAGCACAAGGAGTGTTTAGGGTATCTGATGGGCTGTCTTATAAGCTGTGAAGGTAGTGGGTAGGTGAGATCAAAAAATAACTTGATGGAGTCGATCTGTTTACATGTATTGGAGCAGTCAGTGATGGGGTTCTTCATGACAGCAAATCTGTATTAACAAACAAGTTGTTAGGCAGTGTGTTTTACAGGTATTTATCAATACACCCATCACTGGGCGTGGTGAGGTACTGGCACTTGCAAAACCAACCGGTCTTGCAACTTGCTTGGGTTGATAGCAAATTTCAACATGTCTGGGGAAGAAGGGCAATATGTTCACTCACCATGATTCACCTGAAGAGCCCAATCATACCAAGCCTTCAGCAGCCTCTTGCACATCTGTGATCTATGAGGCTCTGAGTCTTGCATAGTCCTTATATGGCTTCTTACTTTCCAACATCAAACTGGTAACAAATTAAGTTGGTGTGAGAAGGGCATTGGCTGCCAAGCAGCAATTGCTGTTTCCCTCTGAGATTAATAGTAGGCATGCTTTTGCCTGGCTTACCAAGTACAGATGAGCTTTTATAGGACTCCCTCTGTTTTAGTCTTGCATTCTCAGCATGCTGATGATCATTTCAGGATTGAAGCTTGGAGTTTGGTGGTGGAGCCAGCTGTAGTAGCAGATAGAAAGTAGTAGTTCTGATGGTGAGTCTTCCTCAAAATCTGCCTTGTTATACTAACATAAAGGGTTGCAAAAACATCTTTTCTATATTTGTGCTCTTTCAGCAAGAACATTAAACCACCTTATAATCAGACCAGCTGGAAAAAGTAATTTTCCTAACTTTCATCTATCTTTAGCATATATTTCAGGAAAATAAGACTTAGAATGCCATAATGCAAATCAGAAGCAGTAAAGTATCTGTGCTGCAGGTTTGTGTGATCTACAGATCGTATGTGACCTTGCATTTCCCATTTTTCCCCTCTTTGTGCTTGCCCTAGAAGCAGATTGCTGGAAAATGGGGGCTCTTCAAGACTTCCGCTATGCCCATCTGTTGCCAAGATGTACTAGTGCTTTTGCACACAACAAATGTTTGAGGGGGATAGGGTGTGTTGAGGTTACCAAGCTTGGCACGGTTCAAGTAGTGTATTGTGTGACTTGCTGCTAAAACCAGAACAATGCATTTTTTTTTTTTGCACATGTCTGTTCCTTACAGTAAATTTAGTAAGCTGTTCAGAATTGCCTGGAGTGTCTGTATGGACTTGTCTTGAAAGACTAATTTGTAGCCATGTATTTGCAATCATATCTGTGATTGAAATGTGCATGTAAAGGAGAGGGTCAATAGCAAATTAAATAATTTTGATGATAAAGGTGAATTTTTTTTCTGGAGTTCTGAAACAGACCACTCTGATGGTGAGCTAGCCACTTAAACGTGACCTTGGATGTAGCTAAAATCTCAAATTTTTTTATGCTTAAGAATTCTCTTTCATTCAGATGAAAACAGTATTTTCCGTACAGTTGGCATGTACGTAAACGTAGCTCTGTCAGGGAACAGCATGATCAGTAGTAGTGCAAAATTAGAGTTCTGGGTGGAAGAAATACTAGAAATTCAGAGCAAAACAAAAGGCTTGTGAAAGCATCAGAATTGCCTAGGATTAAGGGATAAGTAAAGTAGCTGTCTGAATGTATATTCTATGTGGGGAAAAGAAAAGTAAACACCTACAAAAAGTAGTTGAGGAGCTAGCAGTTAAGGTTAGTTAAGCTTTTTCCTTTGGATAGGAGTCTGTACTTAGGAATGTATCCTTTTTTTCATATTTGTACAGCGGTAGGAGTTTCTGAAATAGGATTGTTAAAGAATTACCTTCGAGTTACTCCTCTAGTATCAGAGAGTACTACTCCTCACTTTGCGATATTTTACCTTAAAGGGCAAATTTAAATAAACCTTTTGGTTGGTTCTGTGTGGCAATATTATCTTGTTCCATTAATTTTTGGAACACAGTATTTAAAAAAAAAAAGTGGGTTTGTATATTGGAAAATCATTACATCTTAGTTATAGATCCTTTCCAGATGTCACTGCTTTTCAGTAGAACTAGTGAACTTCAAGAAGTAGGAAATTTACTGTTCAGAAGCTGTTGCAAACTAGGGATTTCAAACTCTGTTTCTAGCAGGAGAAGTTTCAGCAGTTTCTTCTCCACATTCTTGGGGGGGGGGGACACGGGGGGCAGACACACACTAAAAATTTTGATGAGTTGAAGTTCAAAAGGGGGCTGTCTTCTCACGTATTCCTGGAGTGTGCTTTGTTTTCTTTTTTTAATAAGATTTCTCTGGCTGCCAAGGCGACCATAAATACATTCAGACTTAGTCTTGTCTTAGTGTTTTAAAGTACTCTGATCCAGCCTGACAAAAAGATGTAGCAGCATCCTTTAACATTTAACATTGGTTTTTTCCTTTTTTTTTTTGTTACAAAGGTGGTGGCAGCTTTGAAAAAAGGCACTTTCTGGGTTGAAGTAATACCAATAGCCAGTGCTCCAGGTACTACAAAAGAAAAAAAAAAACTTCACTGCCATTGTGTGAGTAACATTGAATGGATTGGTTTGATTCCTTTTAAATTATCTTTGTCCTGGTTTTTAGTTTAACTGCACCTGCATCTTGTTGCACATGTATTCCTTCCTGTGCCACTGCTCCTTTACCAGTAGTTGTGATAGGTGATTGTTGTGCTCTCAGGCCCATGCTGGAAACCACAACTGAGATGAGATATCTCTGTGGCCTGTGTTTAGAGGATAGTATGCTTAAACCTGAACACAATTTGAAAAAAACGAACAAACTGAAGCAAAAAAAAAAAAAATCACCAGCATTTCAGGGTTTAGTACAGTAAAACATACTATAGCTTCCAAATAACTCATTATCTTTGATGTGTGAATCCTGATAGACATAAGGCTGGTGTTTTTGCTTATTTGTGGGTTCACATTATCTGGCTAATATTAACTGTTCTGTGTCCTCACAGATGTTACCCCTCTCTAGTTTTGGGGAGAATGCTATATACTTTTGTTCAGTCACCTCTCCTTTTTTTCAAAACTAAGTCAGTGTTCAACGGTCTGTGGCTTTTCAGTATCTTTGGTCCCAACAATTGGCAGTAATCTATGCTGTGTCAATCAGTGGTCAAAAAGAATGCCTTAGACCTGTAATTGCCTTCTTATTCTTCCAAGGCAGAACGGTGTTTTAAAACAAGCCAATACATAGTAATTTCACCTTTTGACCAGGTCACCCATTGTTGTGGTTTAGCCCCAGCCGGCAACTAAGCCCCATGCAGCCATTTGCTTACTCCCTCACGGTGGGATGGGTGAGAGGTTTGAGATAAAGACAGTTTAATAGGTAAAGCAAAAACCACACACGCAAGCAAAGCAAAACAAGGAATTCATTCACTACTCCCCGTGGGCAGGCAGGTGTTCAGCCACCTCCAGGGAAGCAGGGCTCTGTCACGCGTAATGGTTTCTTGGGAAGACAAACACCATCACTCCAAACGTCCCTCTACCCCTTCTTTCCTCTTCCATCAGCTTAATATACTGAGCATGATGTTACATGGCATGGAATATCCCTTTGGCCAGCCTGTGTCAGCGTGTCCTGGCTGTGTCTCCTCCCAGCTCCCCGAGCGCCCCCAGCCTTCTCGCTGGCAGGCCAGCACGAGAAGCTGGACTGTCCTTGACTACTTAGCAACAACTCAAAACATCAGCATGTTATCAAGAGTTTCTCATCCCAGGTCCAAACCATAGCCTCACACTAGCTTCTGTGGAGAAAATTAACTCTATCCTGGTTGAAACCAGGACACCCATAGAGTACTTTTTAAATAATCATAAAAAGGTTATTTAATAATTTCTGGGGCTTGGGAAATTTATGCAAGGCAAGAGAAAATAATGTAAGATAATGTTCATTTGTAGTGCCTTTTTTACATGCGATTTTTCTTTAGACAGGACTCTGGTGAACATTCACTGACACCATAGAAATTGGCAGAGTTGAGAGAAAAAAAAATGACCATATGAACTTCTATGAAGAATGCAAATAGGCAAAGTGTGAGCTTCAATGGTAAGTTTAACTTATTAATGTCCTCCTTTACCTGTTCTTGAACACCTACATTTATGAAGTTCTTCAAGTTTCCTGTTTGCTCTTCAGAATGTTTGAAATGTGTTTTTAATTGCTTTTGAAACATTTTGGGAAACACTTTTAAACCTAAAAACATGAAGAATTAACATACTGATGCCTTTTTAATAACTTAGTGTCATGGTTTAGCCCCAGCCAGCAACTAAGCACCACGCAGCCGCTCGCTTACTCCCCCACGGTGGGACGAGGGAGAGAATCGGAAGATTAAAAGTGAGGAAACTCATGGTTTGAGATAAAGACAGTTTAATAAGTAAAGCAAAAGCCGCGCACGCAAGCAAAGCAAAACAAGGAATTTGTTCACTACTCCCCATGGGCAGGCAGGTGTTCAGCCATCTCCAGGGAAGCAGGGCTCCGTCACGCGTAATGGTTTCTTGGGAAGACAGACGCCATAACTCCGAACGTCCCTCCACCCCTTCCTTCTTCTATGTCCCAGCTTTATATACCGAGCATGATGATATATGGTATGGAATATCTCTTTGGCCAGCCTCGGTCAGCTGTCCCAGCTGTGTCCCCTCCCAGCTTCCCGTGCACCCCCAGCCTGCTCGCTGCAGGCCAGCATGAGAAGCTGGACTGTCCTTGACTACTTAGCAACAGCTCAAAACATCGGCACCTTATCAACATTTTCTCATCCCAAATCCAAAACATAGCCTCACGCTAGCTTCTATGAAGAAAATTGACTCTACCCTGGCTGAAACCAGGACACTTAGTATGCAGTGTCAGTATGTTAAATTACTCAAGAGTTCTAGAGAACTTAATTTTCATAGTTCTCCAGTTTGCAGCATTCACTTGAAGTGCCCAGCCGTCTGCTAAAAACTACATCACAACTTATGATCAATCTTTTTTTTTTAGTAAAACATGAAATGTAGCAGTGTATCCAGCTTGTGTGAGGGCTTTTTAGGGGTGAGACTCTTTTAATTAGAGTATTTCTTTTAAACACTAAATTGTGTAAGATGTCTGAGACTCTAGGAAAACTTTCTATCTTACTGATTTTTAGATATGTAGTGTCACTAACTTCTAAAATATTGGATGTCTTAAGTCAAATTATCAAGTTTAGTTTTTAGTCAGTAAAACTACTCAAGTTTCTGTCTGTATATTTCAGCTTTGGTCCATGCAAACTCCTAGAGAAGATGGCTGATGTAAGCCTGAAGGAAGCAGCACTAATAGTTGGTGTGGTGGCAGCCTGCTACTGGAACAGTCTCTTTTGTGGCTTTGTTTTTGATGATGTTTCAGCAATTTTGGACAATAAAGATTTGCATCCTTCCACTCCATTAAAAAATCTGTTTCAGAATGACTTCTGGGGCACTCCCATGTCTGAGGTAAACTGTTTGTGAGACACTTTGAGCCATTTAGGAAATGTAAAAATCTCTCCGCAAGGTTTTTTTCTACTACTTTTCCCTAATATGTTTTTAACAGAATGGTTTGTTTCTGATGGAATTTGTTGGTGTTAGTATTTTGTATTATAAGATCAGGAACAGATTTCACTTATATTCTTTCCCTTTGTTAAGTAAAAGAACTTCTAAGAAAATTAAGTCATATAACATGCTTCAAGATGCTGTGTGTTATCTAATTCCAATATCAAAATTGACCATTTTCCTTTCTCTTCCTGCAAAAGCTAGACAATAACATACAAGGCTATTTATTTTAATTTTGGTCTGGAAGGAAAGATAACACTCTCAAACAGCAAGCTAGGAGTTAGAGAATGGGTATTGAATCCATTAAATTTATTTGAGTAAGTACGTTTATGTGAATTCAGAGTTTTTGGTTTGTAGTCCATGTAGAGTGGCTGTGGCTTTTATCTGAAAAGCTGCATTGGCATTAAAGTTGTTGATAAACATCATTAAATGGCAGTGGCTAAAGGGTTTACATATAGGTTAGGAAGTTACACATGGTGACATTGCTGAGCAAATGAATAAAAATTCTCTGACAGTCATAGGTTTTTTACCTGTCAAGGCATTCCACCTTGTAATCTTCTCTTTTCTTACATCCATAACATACAGAGTTAGTTCTTTGTGAGATACTAGTTTCCGGCTCTACAAATAGACTTTGTTACATAATTTTCATATAATCCTGTAATGAAATCTTCTAGACTCTTTTTCAGATGCCATCTAGTCCTGTAGTCGTTGAGAGTAAGTGGGTTCCTAAACTCTTCCCAGTAATATTTCAAGTAGTATTTTTAAACGTTTTTCCTCAAAAAAGTGTCTAACCATGTGGATGGAGAAAGCCATCTAATTCAATATTGATTTTGCATTTAAAACCAACTGAAAGTCATGTTAATTTTAATTAAATGAAGTCAGATTAATTTGATCTTCAATGGCTTTTTAAAATATTTCTTCCTATCTTGTATTTTTGGCTGTCTGCATGTGCAGTTTGGTTGCCTGTCCCACCCCTACCTCCCTCCCCAGCCTCCCAGTTTTTTCTTACATTTTCTTCCTTTGTTTTATGAACGTATTCAGCAAAATATCAACAGGCTGTGGGTTGACATGCATTTTGGAACAGGAATATGGTTTCAAGTGTGGTTTTCAAAAGGGTTTGTGGATGGAGTAACTGGCAACATAAACATATTGACTGTTAGACATATTGAAAACATGTAGATAATAGATTTAGATGAGCACACCGAATTTTTATTTTATAAAGTACTGATCTGAAACATGAAGTGCAGAGTAATAAAAATACTTGAATAATACATTAAAACTATGTGTAAGTAGGAAAAATAACTAGAATTAACTTCTCTGTTTAACATTTTAATTTTAAATTGAGTTTTCATTTAATTCACTACATTTTTTAATTTTTTTCATTATTACTGATTTTCAGGTGTTTATTTTGAAGGTAGATGCCTGAGAATAGAGGTCGGAATCACATATGCATAGATTTTTAGAAAGATATTTTGGAGTAAAAGTCCCTTTGTAAATTGGTCATGACTGATTGATTTATTTATTTTCTTTTAGGAGAGGAGTCATAAATCTTACCGTCCCCTTACAGTTCTTACGTTTCGCTTAAACTACTTGTTCAGCGAGTTAAATGCAGTTTCTTACCACTTCCTAAATCTGGTCTTTCATGTGGTGGTTTGTGTAGTCTTCCTCAAGGTCTGTAAGCTTTTTCTGGACAACAGGAGCAGTGTAGTTGCATCCTTGCTCTTTGCAGTGCACCCAATACATACTGAAGCGGTACGTATAGCTGTGATGTGCTTAATTTGTTCAAGCTGTATTAATTAACCTTAAATTTCATGGGTTTTGCATATGTTTATACATTTTAACTGCAAAAACTCTGTGTGATTTTACTTGCACTTACTCTGCTGTTTGCAATCAATGGTGGAGGTGACAAATTTTAATGCTTGGATTTGTTTGGTTATTCCATGCAGCTACTGAAAAATAATAATAAAGAAACATTAATTTAGTTATTGAATAACTTAGGTCTCTGCTATGAACATTGGCTTTTATGATGGTGGCTATGTTAACTTACAAAGATATTTGTGTTCTGTGATGATTCATCCAGTATTGTATTTTGGAAATACTTTTGAATACCTCTTAATTCATTTCCAGAAGTGCTAAGCAGTCCCCTCTAGCTAATCACGAAGTCTGTTCTGTTGACTTTCTTTTATGTCAATATATCTATCGCGGTGGGGCTTTTTCCTAGGATATTGTTGCTATGCTACATCTAACTTAGGGCCATTCTGTTTGAACCTTCAATTTTTGAACATATTTGATATAAGAAAGGGGAAATACATTTCTCGCATCTCATATTTACCTTTCCTTTGATTCTGAAGGAGTTTTTTGTTGTTATGAAAAGCATTATTTATACAAGCTGTCTGATTATGTACCTTCTAATGGTCAACCAGGCTTGCAATGTTGTGGAGTAAATGGAGTCTTGTGATCACCATCTATTAGATTTGTTTCCCTCAGGAACACTGATAAAGCAGATCTGTGGAATTCTCAGCTGTTATTTCTGCACCACTTAGATTGGCTTTCCTAGATTCCAGTTCACATGTGTTGCAAAGCCCATTCTCAGTCTTTTTTTTTTTTTATAGTATTATCAGACTTCCAGAAAACTAAGAATGTTTAAACCTTTTGCTTCTTTGGAGGAGTTATCCCTTTTTGTGTGTGTGTGCATTTTTGGGGTGTGGGTGTGTGTCTTTTGATATTAAAAACATGAGAAAGGTTTGCTCTTACCTTATGTTGTATTTTTTTTGGTCCTTATTTGTTTGGGTGAAGAGTTCACATCTCTCTCTTGTTCTCTAAATACACAAATACCTGTCAGTAGCAATTCAGTAGCCTGCACCTGTGTATTTTGAGCAAATCTTTATAGGAATTAAGTTCATGGGTTTATAATTGGCTGATATTTGAGCTACTAATACATCTTTGCTAGAAGAAGTTAGTGGCATGTTTAAAAATGCAAAAGTTAAACATCTAAAAATTTTTGCTTGATTTTGTGCTGAAAAGCACAAACCCATGTAAAATCTTGGGTAATATGGATTAAAAAAAAATTTTGATAATTTAATTTTGTTTTCTGTTTGTTTGAAAAAACATGCTTTAAATTTCAAAGTTTGGCTTTGCCTCTTTGTAGTAAATGTGATAGTATCTTTACAGTAGCATTAGTAAGTTGCTAGTGACTTACAGTAGTGGTTCGTGGCTTAGATGATCCTATGTAATTTTCAGTTCCATTCCAAATATGATGATTCTTTATCATGCTTGAACTGTCAGATTCTGTATGAGATAAGTAACACAGTTGCTTTTAGTACTCTGCAACAAGAGTTAGCAAAAAGTGTCATACAAATCCTACAGAATATTGTGTAATGAAAGCTTATGGTGAAAGGCAATGTATTACAAAGTTACAAAGTATAGTTATGAAGCAATTTTGTAATAAGTATGTAATCCCTGATGTCAGCCACATGAGGGCACTGTAAGACTGTGATTGGTAGAGCTTGGTGCTGTACTTAAAAAAGTTACAGACTGAGATTTAAGTGCAATTTTAATTGAATTCCTGTGCTGTTGTACTTAGGTACTCAGTGAAGAATCAGTTAAGGGGTTTTCTTCCTCCTCTTCCCACCTTTTTAAATTTAAGCTTTCCACTTTTGAGAAATAGTGCATTTTACTCTTTCAAGTGTTTTCATTAAGAATTCTGCCTAACATGCAACTAGCAAAGAATTCTTAGAGCTGGCACTTGAGACTTGTGCACATGTATAAAAGGCAAAACAATTGGAAGTTTCCATACATGGAAAAGAGGAGGTAATAATGAGCTGTATTTTAGAACTGGGGACTTAGGTGCTAACTTATTCAGACTTTAGTGAAAACTCCAAAACAGGTCTCATTCACAGTTTTTGTATCATTTGATGGTACATTTTTTATCTTTTATAATTGAAATGTATCTTATTTTAATTCCTTCAGATTAGTCTTCTACTTATTGCTTCCCTGCACAAGAGCCTGAGACAGAAGATGCAATACATAAACATTTCAAACCTTTACCTATCTTATGATAAATATATTTTTCCTGGAAAAGTTAGCAGAGCAGGATAAATAGAAAATAATGTTCTGCTTGACTTCAGAGATAAGCTGGGCTTTCGTGATGGTAATATATCATTTTCTGAGGAAAAATTTTTGAGGAAATAACAGCAGCATTATAGTTTCATTTGTCCTTGTCTTTAGAATTTCAGTTCAGTCTTTCTAGCTACTTTGGTACTGTTCAGGCCCAAGGCATATTTACCACCTTTACAGCTACGGGATGTCAGCTAACGTTGTGAATGCTGGAATTTTCTCTGACCTTTGTATCAAGAAACAGAACCTCTCTTTGGTTGGTAAGGGACTGTGGAGAGACACCAGCACACTTGCTTTACTAATGATCTCTTTAAACTGATCTACATACAAAGTTCTCTTTAATTTCTGTCTTAATGCTGGACAATTTTGAGATCCAGGCTGGGAATCCTTGAAACATCTTAAGACATTTTGGAAACAAACACCTGTATAGTATCCAAAATGTTAACACAAACTTTGATGTCCTATCAGTTGTGAAACATGCTTTATCTGTGCATGATTCAGTGAGTGCTTTGGTAAACATGTGCTACTCCCAACAGAAGCACCAGAGCATGATTTCAAATTCAGATTTGAATACTTTTCTTTACACTGTGACCTTGGATATTGAGTTACTTTCTCTTTCTGTGCTGTACTGGATCAATCATGCTTGACCAAGAATGTACCTAGCAATAAAAACTTCTAGCTGGGTCTGGATGGCTGAAAGTTGATTTCCAGCATCATCATGATTAAATGGTGAGCTATGAGGTTTCCTTAGCTAAGTATGACCATCTGCCTTGGGATAGCATGCCATTTTTCAGCCAGCTTACTTGCAAATATTTGGATGCAATCAGAGGAGTTACAGAAGGGGACAAATGAGGAAGAAAGGCAGTCCTAAATGGTATTGTGGTCAGCACAGTGGCTACTGCAGTAACCATTAACATAGTGACCTGTATTCCATCTCTGGTTGTTGGCTGCACCTTAGCATTTTTTGAAAACAGCTCCTGAAATGGAAATTAATCTGTATTTCATTGGGGATTCTGAAACAACCTTTTGCCCTATGGATTCTAGCACTTTTCCAATTTTCCATAAAACCCACTCTTCTCTGCCTCATTACCAAAGGGGCCGCTACCCACAATTTTAATATTGCCAACCAAATTATCAATCAGAAAATTGCCAGACCTGTAGTAAAGCCTGAGTCATTCTTTAACTTAATTGCACAGAGCATGCCATCAATTAATTTGTAACTCTTGACTGCTCACCTAAGAGCTGCCATAGTACCAGTCAAGGGAATGCTTCTTTCAGATTCAGATCTGTTCAGTCAGTCAGAAAAGGCATGAACAAAAATAACAATCATAGTTTCTATATGTCACTGTCTGCCAGATGTGTATGTGCAACAGTCCCTCTCAGGCTTCACTTTTGATGAAAGCTAGTTTCTTCCAAGTATTATGAAGAAAGCAGTTGTTATCATGCCCAAATTCTGCCTCAAATTCTGTTTGTGGCTGGTGTTACTAAAGGTAAAAGAAAATACAGTATTTCTCAGTTGTCTTGTTAATGGTTATATTTAGGGGCACATCAGCCACAGATGGCCACCAGCCATCTATATCATCCTGTTACTGAATTCAGTACTGATTGAACTGAAAGCAGCCTTACTCAGCCTTTTTTGCTTTGTCTACAGATCTTGTTTATGCATATCCTGATAGTATTTCAGTCATGCACTATTTTAGTACTAAAGTAGCTGCTAGAAGAATAATCTTGGGTTTTTTTGTTTTTCTTTTCAGGTAACTGGAGTTGTGGGCAGAGCAGAGCTTTTGTCATCTATCTTTTTCCTAGCTGCTTTTTTGTCATATACAAAATCTAAAGGGCCAGATAATACCATAGGTAAATGATTGATAAATATATACATAACTTAATTTCTGTATCACTGATAATAGAACTCTTAAAATGGTAATATGGGTGTATTGGTTATTCAGCAACTGTGTAGAAAAAAACCTTTCAGCCCCAAGATACCAGTGTAATAGTACTTTACATTATAAATGGCCTTTTTTTTTCCTTAAAGATTTAAGCACTCCTTCAGTTGTTTTGTAATGCCAAGAGTAGGGGACTCTTGCACTGACTTCTATTAATGCAAGTAAGTGGATGTATGCCAAGATGCATCAGATGGTCACAAGTAAGCTGCAAAGTTTCAGTGGAGATGTAGGAGGCTTACCTCTTTTCCAAAGTCAAATTGACCTTGTGAAAACTCATGACTCCATGTAAAATATTCCATTTGAAAAAGTGTTCTGGTGAATTGGGAAAGACTGTAGGTTTTTTGTTTTCCTATTGTAGATTAGTCTTTTGCCTTTTATTTAGTTCTTTCAGTTTAAGGGAGGCAGTTTTAAAACTGATATATGTATATTTTCTGTAGAATAAAACTGTTAATCTTCCCTTTAATAGCAAATGGCGTACTGAATAAGTTTATAGAACATAGCATGTTCAAACATCAAGAACCAAAGTCTTCACTTTTTAAGTTAATTTATTAAATGGTTTTGTTGTAAGATGGAACATCTTCAATAATGTCGTCTTTATTTGCAGTGTGGACTCCAATTGCATTGACTGTGTTTCTAGTAGCTGTTGCAACACTGTGTAAAGAACAAGGAATAACGGTGGTGGGGATATGCTGTGTGTATGAAGTATTTATTGCTCAAGGGGTAAGCTGTTGAAAAACAAATTGGATTTCTTCTAAGGAATTCTGTAATGAGACATGAAGTACTTTGAAGTGTCATATTTCAGTACTGTTTTTGGTCAGTTCGGGGTAACTATAGTTGTGTTACATTTTTTTGTGTTTTTTTTAACTCAACTAATGTTTAACATAGATGGTTCATGGTGAGGGAATCCAGTGACTTCTAAGTTTTCCTTTATATGCCTTACAGAGATATTAACCAATATACTCAATAAAGAGTTGACATGTCTTAACAGAAGCCTAAGATTTTAGTTGACTGAGGTTTGCAAAGGCTAGCATGTAACAGTTTTGATTAAAGCTTGAGGTGAATAAAGTTGGGGGATTATTTGTTTTTAATTCCTGTAGTAAAAATAGAAAATATATTATATACAAATGCATTTCATCATAATCTGAAGAATAATCAGATGTTTTGGAGTAGTCTTACTTGAATCAGTAATATTCTTATAAAATTTGTTGTTCTTAGAACACCTTTAAATTGAATTTCTAATCTGATAGGTTTCTTCTTAATGTAAAGACTTATTAATGCTTAATAGTAATTTTTCTTTTGTTTAGAGTAACAAGATGTTCCTGCAGTGAAATAATTCTTGGGTTTCTAATAGTTAAACCATATGCAATTTAAAAGTGTATGATTGCATATTCTAAGAAAATGTTCTAGTTCACTATTCCTTAATTACTTGAAGGAATATTTTGCAAAAACTGCACCAGTAAAAGCTGAAAGATCTTGGGCATCTTTCTCTGAAAGTCTTGGGGCTGTATATTCAAGGCAAAAACACAAAAATCACATTTTTTTGGTGCTTACCAAAATACATGTGTTTGTAGCTATTGCCCATGCAGGCCAAGTGAATAAGCATATAATTTTCAAACTGGATTTCTAAGGAAAACCCCAGTACGTGACCGTACTTTCAATCCCCATTTCCTTTCTTGTAGTAACTTTTGATCTGATCCTCAGTTTCCTGAAAATTTAACAAGTTTGTGTAAGTCAACTGAGTAGAAAAGATAAAATCCAAACTGAGGCTGCTTCTGAGGGCACAGGTATAGCATGAACTAAGAATTTGACCAATTCTCAAAAACGTATCAATATCTGTAGTTCAGCCAACCAGTATATGTGAAACAAATCATCCA
>NW_010531234.1:59530-129111 GCF_000687285.1 Phaethon lepturus | reverse complement strand
GGGAAAGAGGTACACAGGAAAGAAATTAGGATATGTAATGGGGAACTGTGCAAGATCATAATCTTCATGAGGCAGGGAGAGATGGGTTACTGCAGTAGAGGCATAAAATAGAAATCCAAGGCTAATCAGGAAGTGAATAGTATTTCTACTGTTCCTAAGGAATTTTGTTGATAGGAGAAGTTTTCAGAGGGGCTATTAATCCTAATGACAGTGATTTCTCTTCTTCAAAATTTATTTCATGGTCATACTTGATTTATTGAAGTCTCTGAAGATGATACAAATTTTTTATCTGTCAGTGCAAACCACAGAACTACAGGCATACAAGTTCAGCTATGATAGTGTTAGTAAGAATACTTGAATGGAGTTATTTTTATTAGATTTGTGGACTTCTTTTTGGGGCTTGTCATGAAAGCTCTAAGAAGCTGAGTTAAGTAACTGTTGGAAGGAGACATTTAGAGAAAATTGATAAAAAAAGATGAGGTAGCTCATATTTCTCTAAGTGATTAATGAGTACACTGTGATTATAAACACTTTTTTCCTTTGCAGTACACCTTGCCAGTGTTGTTGGACATGGCTGTACAGATTCTTCGTGGGAAGGGCAGTATTCCTTTCTCTATGCTCCAAACACTGTTGAAGCTCATAGTCCTAATGTTCAGTACACTGCTGCTTGTAGTTGTCAGAGTCCAGGTTATCCAGTCTCAACTTCCAGTGTTTACAAGGTAATAGTAAAGTGTTTCTTATTTACAGACAATGATTAATAACGTGGCTTAATGAATGAAATGGCCAAAAATACATCAGCTTAAGTGTTCATTAACTTATTTTAATATTAGTAAGCGATGACTGTACAATATTACATTTTTTGTGAAATTGATAAATGGTGTGTGTCAATACCTGTTGGCAAGAATGCCCAAAATATTGAGGAATTTGAGCAGTTGTTAATTTTTAAAAACTTACGGCTGTTAGCTCATCTTAGTAATTAAGAAATTAATTGTTTTATTACTAAAGTATTTTTTATTGGCTATGTGTTTGAACCTTGTGTGAATACTCCAAACCTCTTAAGTTTTTTCTCTTCTACATACAAAGTAACTTTTTACTTTTGGAGGTGTACTGTGCAGAAAGCATGGTTGACTTCAGATACAGAGTTTGAAGATAAGTGTATATGAATGATAGAACTAAAAACCTAATTTATCTTGAAAGTGTGTAAGCAATGTAGAAATACAAGAATCTAATATTTTCCCTGAAAAATGAGGTAAACTATTGAAAACATGAACAAGGACCACTGAACCCAATTTTAGGTGTAAATCATTCTGTTTCTTCAGACTTTGTATTTATTTATATCCCAAGCCAGTTTCTTAAACTTTGAGGAGGCCCCGTCCTGTGCTAAGATGAATCATTGTGCATGGTTCCAAAGTTACTCATCTGACAAATGCAGGAAGATTAAGATATTGTACATGTCTGTAATTGGTAGCTCTAGCTATGAATCTAAAGTGTGCTGGTTTCTGAGCATAAAGTGGATCAAGGCCATATCTTTTTTCATTCAGAGCTCCTTGTTCTCCTTTCTTTTGCTTTAGGTTTGATAACCCAGCTGCTGTTAGTCCATCCCCAGCAAGACAGCTGACTTTCAACTACCTCCTCCCTGTAAATGCTTGGCTTCTTCTCAACCCCTCAGAATTATGTTGTGACTGGACAATGGGAACTATTCCTCTTGTGGAGTCTTTGTTAGATATTAGAAATGTTGCCACTCTTACCTTCTTTTGCTTTCTGGGATCTTTGATTGTCTTCAGTCTCCGATATCCTGGGGATTCCTCCAAGACTGTATTGATGGTATGAATGATGCATTGTTTTTGTCCTTTTTTTAAGAGTGTAAGTGGCTCTGGTTGCTTGGTCACATGTCTAATCTGCTGTGACCTGGAGATATTACATGCATCTCCTTTTGGACTAGAATGAACACATAAGAAAAGAGGAAAATCATTGTAGCAACAAAACTGTTAAATTGCAATTAAGTGTGTGACTGAGGTGAAGAAGAACAGATGAGATAGACAAGAGAATAAATATGCCCCTTGTTATGTATTTGCTAACTGTATTGCGGCCTTTCTCAGGTGTTCATAACTCTGCTAGCAAATGGGCATTTTCATTAGAACTTAAATATATTTTAAGGATTGGAATGCATTTCCATCCCGCAAACTGTCTATCTTATTTAAATGTCAGTAGTTATTCTGTGTATTTAGCAAATGACTTGATTTTCTTTCTCATAGATACAAAAGAAAAGGACATATTTTGGCATAGAGGCATACAAGTTTTCCTCTTCTGTTGTTGTTCTTTTAACAAAGGCACTCTTCTGTAGTCTTTTCCACATTCTAAGGAAAAACTAATTTTGTCAACCTGTAAGGATCAGTTCCTGTTTTTCAGTATTATATGACCTTAAAACTGAAAGGGATTAACGGGAAAGAATATTTTGGAGGAAATGGAAAGCAGCAAATGAGCTAGTATTTTTTTCATCCAAACCCAGTCATCTTTTTGATTGCTTTCATTGCCAATTTTCACAAGATTAATGATTACGTAATACCATGTTTTTTATTAAATCAGTGGTGCAATTAGGTGTACAACAAACCTGCATTCATAGATCATGGTCTGCTTTACAAATAATGTACTTTTTAAATCTGTAACTCAGACAACAAAAGTTTCAGATGGGTGGGAATATTTATGCACAATTTAAGACTAAGGATTTCTTTGCTAATCAGCTGACAAACTTTTATTCACTTCAAAGAGACCTAACATTATAGTTCCGACTCATGTTTTTTCTTGTCTTGTCACTGAAGCGGGGAAATTTGTTTCACTAGAAAATCTGTGAAAATGATCTGTAGTATTGCTGATGAAGTGTCTTGTCCTGAATTTGGAAACTGCATATGAAGAAAAGAAACTTAGATAGCTTAGTGATATAATAAATATGCAAGGTGACATACCCAGAAAAAAATGTTATTGGTTTACAGCATTTAAAAAATGTAAAGGAGTAGTTTGATCTTCCTTCTTACATAAGCTGAAACAGTTTTTCTCCAGTGCAGTGATAGCAGTAGAAATGTGTGTGGGCAGTGATTCACTTCTTTGCATAGAACAACTCTTGAACTTTAAGGCTTTTTATTTCCCCACATTTCTGTTCAGTTCCTACCCAGTAAAGCTCAGAAGAGGAAAGAGTTAATGGAATTGTCAACATACATTGTTGTAAGTCAGTTTTTGTTTGAGGGTTTTTTTTAATATTTGTTATTCCATGTGTTTTTTATAGGAAGGGTCTTCTGAGATTATTCATTCCAGTGTGCAAGCCTCAATGTTGCTTAACACAGCATAATCCTTATTAATGAAAGTTGTTTTCCTTTAATATATACCTGTGTTGTGTATATAGCCTTCAGTACAAAGCTGATTTTTTTGCAGCTGTAATATCTAAGTGCCTGGAAGCTAATTTCTTAGGAAATGAGAATGCAATATTTTATATTAAAAATTAATTGTTATGTACTATAACATGTAACAATACTGTAGGCCAAAGCCTATTTCTGCCTTCCAGTAAACCATTAATGTCCTGATGTAGACTGGAAAGTCTGCCAAGGGAGAGAGGGGGAGAGAACAACTACTTTCTGATGGCTTCTCAATCTGAGCTTCTCAATCTGATTTACTAGAGAAATCATAGTACCATCTTTAAAGTGAAGAAAGTGAATTTTTATGGCAATGTTCCAGATAACTATGTTGAATTACTAGTTCTAAAAAACTTTTTTCCACACTTGGTTCTCAGTTCTACCTATAAAAGCCTGAATCTGTGCTGGTCAAAATAAATTACTGCCATGGCAGGTATGAATTCTATGTGTTATCTGTATGGATGCCACATGGTATTAGTATAATGGTGGCTTCATCGCAGTTGGTACCATGACTGACTGCACTGTTTGATGTTTCACACTCTAATGAGTGTCACTCTAAAGGAGTAATGAAGGGCTTTGTAATGGCAGAAGCTCTTTCCAAATCTCTAGCATGTTTTTGGCTTCTCCACTAGCTCAGTGAGACCCTGAGGTGTCTTGCTGAAGCCTGATCTAAGGGAAAAGTCTCAAGTTACTTTTGTTCATGAGATCAGAAAAGGTGCAACTTCAGCTGTGCTGCAGAATTCAAGATGCTTATTTGGACTTTGGAGAGGAAAAAAAAAAAAAAGACAAAAGAGAGGGTTCCAAAATGCAGAAGAGAAGGGAGGTCACAAGTATGTCTGAACATGTCTTTCTGGATTTGCTGATGTGGATATGGATTTGGTGCTTTACTACTTGAAGGACAAGACAAGATTCGTTCTCTCACTTCCTCAAGTGCCAGTGGACATTCCACAGTTCTCCCCAGCTACAGCCTCACAGGATGAACTCATTACTGGGAGATGCAAAAGTTGAAGGACTCGTTTTCAGTCAGTTTTCATTTGTTTGATACCAGACATCTCCAGGAAAAATAACTCTGGTAAGTGGGTACATTGTGTTTCATTTTGTCTTACTTTAATTTTTGCCACAGGTTCAAAAATTGTCTTCTCAAAATAACAGAGCTAGGAGAGGACAAAGCAGACAATTTGCCCTTTTGGTTTTTTTTTTAACTAACTGACAATATTAAACTAACAAAAAATGGAATTGTATATTATAAATCACAACACATGCTTTGGCAGGTTAATGTCATTATACTGCTTGAAGTAATCAATTATTCTTACATTAGTAAAGGACATGCCCTGGAAACAATATATGAGCAGTTAAATTCTCTTATATTTTCTGTTTACTTTATCCCTGTGAGCAGTCAGATAACTTGACTGTCAGACTGAGTGACCTTTATAAATAGGTTACACTATACATATTGAAAATACTGAGTACTAAGAATAGTACTGATCTAGAATTACTTTGGTGGCTTTTCAGTAGGTTTCAGAATCAAGCTGTGATCATAGCCCTTGTTTGTTCATGGAATTTCTTGGGTATAGACATTCCTTTGTTGGCAGGCAAAATGTAATAAAAACTTTTTAGTATCTTCTGATATTTGCTAAGCGTCCCAAACAAGTGTGCTTTACCTCCCTTCTGGTACGACCATACTCCATGCTACTCAGCCACAAAATTTTGTGGCTTGTTGCTGTGCAAATGTCAGGAACAGACAGGTATTCTTAGGCTTCTTGGAGTAAGTTTTTAACACTTTTAAGTATTGTGATAAGACATCAGTATTTCTAAATTTAACTATTTATTTCTCTACTCCCTATGCCTACACCTCAGTCAGGGTTTGAAATGCTTCCTTGTGAACTTTTGACTGGTTACTTAACAGTTCAGATACTCTTCATAGCTTTTGGTCATACTTTAGAGTTTTGTTATATGCTTTTTTCTTCCTGAGTACTTTAATGGTTTCTCTCTCTTTTTGTGTGGTTTTATTTTTCAGTTGCCTTGACCCAGGATATTTTTGAATGCAACCTCTGCATCTGCTGAAAGACTGTGATAGAAAGAAAGAATGAATGAAGAGAAGAGAATGCATTTTTATCTGCCCTAGGGCTTTGAGTCTATTGCCCAAAAAATTGTGTTTGAAAGACAGTGTATTAAGGAGAGGCAAAAGGATCTAAAGAGCAGTTCTGCAAAACATTGTGTAATGTTTGTCATCAGAGGAATTGCACAGAGCAGAACATGCAAAAACCTGTTTATTAGATGCCTAGATAATAAGCACTCAGTGGAGACCAAGCACTTGCTATATATCAGCTGCTGAATCCTTTCCACTCAAACCCATTGGAAAGAATTGGCTTTCGCTATATGTACGTTGATCTCATGGAGCTGTAGGACCAATGTCCTTACTATATTAAAAAAACAGAACAAAACCCCTGCATTTCTTAGCAATAATAATATAAAACAATATTTTTTTTTAAATCTTGAGGTGACTTCTTCAAATCAATTTATCACACAATTTAATAAAATAAGTTAATTCATTTAAGCCTATGTACAAGCCTTATGTACGTTATAAAGCTAAATACAGTTTATTCACATTGCAGTAAAAACATTGCAAAATATCACATTGCTTGCTAAAGCACACTTTTGTGTTTTGGTGCAGTGTTTTTCTACTCACAGATGCATTTGTTTATTCAAAACAGAATGAAATACAGTATGATACTCTTACTTCCCATAATCCACCCCCAAAAGTGTGAAGGCATTTGCTATAACTAAATTAAAAACTGATACAGAGGACTGGCTTGGGGCTGGCATGATGAATCCTGCATTTCAAAATGCATTACAAAAACCCATAATAGAGTTCTGCGTTGAGGCTTTTACTTTTACAGATTTGTAGGCGCTCTAGAAGGAGCGCGTACTATAAAATTGTAAAGGAATAGGGGAGAGGAATGTGAAATGGCGTTACATCAAATTTTGTCTCCAAGTAATCAACATATTCTCTATATTGTGATTTCTTCAAGTTTCAATTAGGTATTTATTTTCGTGTAGCTTAATGAATTGCTGTGGATCCGCTGAGCCGTGTTAATGATCCATGTGCATATTCTTGGCCCCTTGAAATACAAGCTAAAACCTTACTTAAGTTTTTAAATCAGTGTTGCATTTTTATATATGAAATCCTAGACTGACTTCCGAACTGGATGTGTTTACTATTTTGGCATGGAAAAGGCAACTAAAGTTACGCTTAAATCTAGACAGAAGGTGACAGCCAGCTGTATGAAAAATTCTAGAAAACTCCTCTTTCTTTCTTCAAAGGAACACTCCATTTCTGTAGGGGTTTTGGGTTTTGTAACTTGGAGGACAGGTACTTTGAAATAATTATTTAAGTCTTTTCTGGTACCAGAGATTGTAAAGCTGCTTTTTAACAATCACCCAGGACTCAAAGCAAATGGTCCATGTCCACTTCCTTTGTAGTGGATGGATTTCTCTGTCTTGTAACAAACACAACTATTGCTAAGATGTCTGTACCACCCGAAGAGCTGCAATTATGCAGTTCTTAAGTTCATTGTCATTTTAGATATTTCAGGGTGCCCTTAGTGCATTATCTAAACATTGATGTTTATTCAGTTGTTGATTCTGATTTTTGTGTTGTTTCCTCACATTTTTACAGAAACTAAAAATGGGCTTTACTGTATTGTAAAAAATAACTGCTTTATGCATTATATAAGCTGGTATAAATTTCTAATTGTTATAAAAGATAATGTCCAAGGTTCTCAGACTGTCATGTTTTTGTATGTAGAAGTCTTATTAAAACATTGTTTTGAATCTGATCCTTTGATCCTAGTGTTTTGTCATACAGCAGCTCTTTTCTGTAGTATAGAAAAGCAAATATACTTGTAGGCTGTTAAGTAAGGAATAGTGTCATTTGCAGGTTAAAACTTGCCATGTTCAGAGTGGTCTCAATGTAAAACAGATCTTAATGTTTAAAAAAAAAAAAAATCCCAAAGTTCTACTATGTATGTCTGTTTTTCTGGGATTTTTTTTTTTTTGATTGCTTTGTTATTTGTTTCTTTGGTACAGTTTGTCACTGCCTTACCTTGATTACCAATTCATCTGCATTTCTTTTCTAGGCACTCTGCTTAATAGTGCTACCATTCATTCCTGCATCAAACCTCTTTTTTCCTGTTGGATTCGTAGTAGCAGAACGAGTGTTATATGTTCCTAGCATGGGATTCTGCATTTTAGTAGCACATGGATGGAAAAAATTATCAGATAAAAGGTAAGGTACTGTTACCTATGACTGGTTTAACTCATCTCTCTCAATTTCATAAAAGATAACCATATTTATAACTGCAAGCTTTCCCAGTAGAGCCTTTACCAGTATGAATTTGTTACATTATAGCTCTTACTCTGTTTCATGTTCTTAATGAACAGACTAATGACCATTTGGCAGTCATGTGAACAAATTACAAGAAGGAAGTTCTTAGGAGATCAGTGGATTATTCTGAGGGTATTATAACACTTATTTAAACTGTATGTACATATATATACTCATGGATACATGTATATGCACATATATGTATTTTATTTTTATATATACATATAAATAATCATACATACATAATATATGTATTTTAAAAAGCCGCAGACTGCACCAAACATTTTTAGAATGTGGTGTAACTTACATTACACGTTGCTACAAAATGGACTTTGCCTATGAGCTTAGTAGTATCACACATCTTTTTTCTATAAAGAAAAACAAATATTTTCTGTTTAAATCTTAGACATTTTTAAGGATTAGGCAAAAAAAATTTCTTGGCCAGATTTGATTTGTACTGTATTCAAAGTGTAATGTATTCATGTATATCACTCTACAGCGTATTAAAATATCTTTTATTGATTGAATTTTCTGACATGCCATGCTAGGAATGGACATCGGAGACATTCAGTATTTGTTAAACTAAAGAATTTTTTGGATAACAATTTCTCCGTAGGAAATTCTGCTCTAAAAGCACGTTTTGCATGTACCTTTGTTTTTTCTGCTATCTTCTACATTGATCTGCACATACCTCAGTCTGACCTGGATGGTTTACCCTTGTTACCCCAATGGCATCCTAATGCTAGTTCAGACAAACGGAAAGGCAACAATTCCCAGTCTATGTTGTCTGCTATCATTAGAGGTGAGGCCTTGCAGTGTAACTTACGCAGACTGCTGCTGTCAAAGCTGACAGCACTGGATAATGAGAAATTAGTGATACCTTGTGGGAGTGAGGAGAAATTATTATCACAAATTCCACTATGAGGCAGTAAAAATAGAAGTGATGTGAAAGAAAGCAAGGAATTGGGAGAGGATGGCTGGGAAGAAAAATTAGGCAGAAGTGTCTACTACAAAAATATTGGGAATCAGCACTCTAAAAAGTCTTGTTAGAAGGAGAAGGTTCCTTACTTTAGAAATACGTGGAAATAAAAAAGTTTCTCATCAGGCTGTTGGGGATATAGACTACTGTATATGCCAGTTTTCACTGGCTGCTTTGCTGATGTTTCAGAATTTTCTTAATTCTGCTCCTCTTTTTTAATAGTTTTTAAAACCGAGCACGGTAGTCTAAGTCTGCACAGTATTTTGTATATCTTAAAAATGGAGGCGGTGGAGGGAAGGAACCTTTCAATTTTCAGCAAACTCCTGCAAGGTACATGGCAGTGTGAACACCTGTTGCATATGAAATAGCTGGCAATGGTAAACAGCCATATGTCTGCTCAAGAATGAGATTTTTAAAAACAAAATTATAATTGTAAAAAGGCTACTGGGTGTTTAACATTTTTTTTTTTATATAATTAAATTAGAATTCAGAGACCAGATTACTAGCTTGTTAAAGCACATGCTTTATATCTGTTGTGGTTAAAGTCAGTCATGTTTAAACTCCAGAAAAATAAACAGCGCCAAATCTAGAAGGTGATTGTTCCTGACAAGCCTGTTGCAAAAAGTAACTTCTGCCCCAGTTCGCAGCTTCAAAAATAAAATTACTACAGAGATGAAACCTTTCTCCTCTTTAGCTATTACAGTAGCATTATCTTATGGAAGATTGGGTAGTCTCCACAGCAGACCTCTCTTAAGATGTGTTCTGCAGTGTGGGAAGGATTAGTAATGTGTGCAGTAAAGAATTTGGGTGGAATTGTCTGAAATTAAACAACAGAATGGGATGATATTTTAGTTGCTTTTTTCATTTTTTAACATTTTGTACAGTGTTTTGACAAACTTCACTGTTTGTCATCAAGATCATGTTCATTGCCTTAAATTACAGATAAGCTCTAACAGAAGTATAACTTTTATATCTTTTGTTTACATTATATTATGTGGATTGTATTTTTTCTTATTAAGTAAATTACATAGTGATAAAAAAATCAGATAAATAACAACTTGAAATTGGACATTATTTCCTTTCAAATTTTGGAGTGTGCCATTTGGTGGTGAGGCAAGTAAATTACACTATATGAATCACAAATATGGTCCTCGGTTTATTTACCTCCTTGCATGTAAGATACTTATTCTAGTATAAATTAGAATTGTGTTCTTGTAACAAATCTTTGTTTGCTTTATTTAACAGTGTGCTAAGAAAAATTTCTTGGGTTTGTTTGGCTGCGGTACTATTCACTCATGCCTTAAAAACACTGCACAGAAACTGGGATTGGGAGTCAGAGTACACATTGTTTATGTCAGCTTTAAAGGTACTGTATTCTATTTGAAAAGGATAATGGAAAGTTTGTGTTGCTGTTCTTCTTAAAAAGCTGTGGTAGCGCATGATGAAAATGTAGAGAAATTATGCTTGTTTTTATTTCTACATTGACAGTATTAACATCTAATTAGTTGCTTTTGGGAATGCTTTAAAAGCAATGTGATGCACACAGGGGAATTCATGTGCAAGAAATAAGTGATAATTTTTTTCTTGTGCTAAAGCTGTTGAATATGATCTCATATCTGGATGAAAGCATGGTATGTTTCAGTACAAAAATTTACAAAAAGCTTGATGCATAGAATAATTTCTTCAGTGTGCATATGGTATGGTGGGATAGTTTCTACAATAATAATGACTTTTTTAAAGTTTGGAATTTCTAGGGGTAAATAAAATAAATGGATGTTGAGCAACAAGTTAGATGCAATCATTCTGTATGCAGTGTTTTGTTATTCTCTACATATAGCAGCTTGATGAAATCTGTCACTTGCTGTGCATTTTAACATCTTTAAGACGTAGTTAAAAGAAACTCAGTTGTTATGTAATTTCAGCTTAATACCTTATGCATTGGTATCTTTTTTTCCTGTTTTTAGGTAAATAAGAACAATGCAAAACTATGGAACAACGTGGGGCATGCATTAGAAAATGAAAAGAATTTTGAAAGAGCTTTGCAATTCTTCATACAAGCCACGCAAGTGCAACCAGGTAAAAGCTTTGACTAGTTGCCATTGAATGGCATCTCCGTACTCCTAGTATTTCAGTATGCTTAGCTTACTTAACAAAATCTTCTCAATTATCTGTTTTCCGCCAACTGAACATCAAAGAGTGTCATACACTAAGTTAATTAATCCATAGTTTTTTGAAATAAACTCCAAAAAAGTCCTCCAGAAAGGTTTCCATCTGTAAAAAGATGCAAAGACTTTCTATTTAAAACAATTGCTTGGATCACATTCTTTCTGAATGAACTTAAACTGTAATTTCTTATGAAACATAATTATTATTTAATTTTCTTATTTAAAAATTAAGGATGTGTATAAAAATTTTTTAAAATCTAGATAGTACCAAAGTGCACATTTACTCTATTTTACATATTGTTGCAAAACAAGTTCTAGGTAGTACTGGACAACCTTTCCTTTTTCTTCTTAGAAGCCTAAATAACCTTCAATTTATGTGCCTCTACTATAGCAAGAGATTAAAGATAGATACATGGAAGTATGACCTCAAATTTTTTACTGTTTCCCAAGTAACTTTACAATCCATTTTTGGTTCATGGCATGGTTAAATTATTAGCTTCATAATTAAGATGAAAAATAATACAGAATTGCTTTTTTGTTGGTAGTCTTTATGCAGTACCTGTACTTCATGCTACTCTGAAGGCATAGGTTTTTATTTTCATGATATTTTCAGTGCATGGAAGTGCATTTGAAATTTAATTCTTTTCTTCATTAAGATGATATTGGTGCCCACATGAATGTAGGAAGAACTTACAAAAACTTAAACAAAACTAAAGAAGCTGAAGAATCATATATGATTGCTAAATCATTGATGCCACAGGTAATTAGTAACTTTATTTTATCTACCACCACAGGAGGGAACTCTTTCAGACCTAATTCATGATACGTTTTTCATATTTTTCTTGAAGCTCTGTATTGCTATAAAGTTGTTAGGGTTTTGTTAAAACCTGTCTATTAAAAGAGTAGGTTGTATACAATCATGACTGTTAAAAAATGCTAACTTGTAATGTCTTTGTTAAAACTATTTTAAGTTACTTTTTATACTGCTGTGTGTTTTGTTTTTTTCTGAAACTGAGGCTATAAAAGAAAGAAGCAGTTAAGAATGTACACCCACAGTTTCTAGTCACAGTGGGTTTATTTTTACTTAGAGCTAATACACTGATGATGACTGAGTGTTTGAGCCCTCAAGAGAAAGCTTAAATGCAGCATTGGAGGTGGGAGAATGTAGCCACAGCAGCAACAAAAAAAAAAAAAAAATCTTTGAACATGCTTTTAAAAACATGTGCTTTGTTACCTTTACCATTTGTTAAGTTATTTTTATACCTAGCATGTATTACTTATTCTAGCTCTATAGGAGAAAAAGAGGAATGTATGAAGGTAACAAAAGCTGTGGGTAAAATGAGACTGACAACAAAAATCAACAGTCCCTTGAGTAGAAGTATGGCATTAAAAAGTTTGTATTATGAAACAGTATGAAGATTCTAGACAGATAAAGTATAAACAGTACAACAGTTGCAATGTCATAGCATTTTCACCTTTCATGATTACTTTTCATCTGCTATATCAGTGGCTGGTAAATCTTATTTACACTTCTCTTAGGCTTGAGGGTTAAAAAAAGGAATGTAAATGTCTGATAGAATGTCAGTTTAGGCTTTGGAAAATATTCTTTGAATGGGGGAAGTTTTGCAAGGTCTGGTTGGTTTCTAATGGCCATCTGCATGAGCCCGATTAGATAGTAGCAGAGCTTAATTTACTAATATCTTAAATATGATATAAAAGTCATCTATGTCTTCATAGAATTAAAGAAGAAAAAATATTCTGTTTATATTTTGGTATGATTTTCTGGGAAAGAACAATTGCTATTTGTAATCATTAAGAACCTGCACGCTAATGTCCAGTGATACCTTAAAACAAATGTGGCAGAGTGAAGAGGAGCTCTATACTGATTTTCTTTCATATTTTTAATCATCTGCATTTGGTACATATATTCTTTCTGACAGATTATTCCAGGTAAAAAGTATGCAGCAAGAGTCGCTCCTAACCATCTGAATGTTTATATCAATCTTGCAAACTTAATTCGAGCAAATGAATCTCGCCTTGAAGAAGCGGATCAATTATATCGACAAGCAATTAGTATGAGACCAGATTTCAAGCAGGCTTACATAAGCAGGTATCTTCTCTCATTTTGGAGATAAATATTCTAGAATAAACATTTATGTATTTGCAGTGGTATGAACAGTATTTAGTTCATGCAATTGATTTAGCTGCTGGACTTGATTCATTTCCAAATGAGAATATAAAGATTTGGGACAATAATCAACTATTCATTACAAGCACTGTTTTTTTAAATTCCTGCTTCATGTGGTGTGTTTCCACATAGGCTGTTTATTCAAACCTTGTATGGCAGGACGCTTCTGTTAGTTTTCTTTATGAATCTCAAACACAAATTTCTAATCTAGTTTAGTTTTGACCTAAAAAGCTTTTGGTTAGTCTGAATCATGGAGCTTTCTTGATCCTTCTTTGTTAAAGGTGGTCTAGAAAATGCAAGACTTAACTAAAAAGCACATAAATGTCAGCTAAATAGATAAGAGTAATGTGGCTGTGGATATTGAGGTATCTGTTCACTATTTTGTTAGTTGTGATTGCACAGGGAAGTGCAAAGATGCCTAAACTATAGCTATTGCAGTGTAATTACAGAGCCAATGTCAGTAACCCTTGATCACTTCTTTTTTGTCCTGCATATGCATTCGTTGTATACAGACTTTTGAGAGCTGAAAGCTTTGGGAATGGTATGTAAAGAAGGTCCTGTATTTTTTTGTGTTTAAAACAAGCAAGGAAAAAAAAAAGTTGTTATCTCACATCTACTGTCTATAGAAAGGCAAATTTTAAAAATACCTGTCAATTATTTTCATACTAGTATGAATAAAAGTTGAAGGTTAAATCTTATTCTTCAACAGGGGAGAATTACTCTTAAAAATGAACAAACCTCTGAAAGCTAAAGAAGCTTATCTTAGAGCTCTAGAACTAGACAGAACCAATGCAGACCTGTGGTACAACTTGGCAATTGTTTACATTGAACTGAAAGATCCAACAGAAGCCCTGAAGAATTTCAACCGAGCGCTAGAACTCAACCCAGCGCATAAACTGGCGTTATTCAACTCAGCACTGCTAATGCAGGAATCTGGTATGTTAGTTGTCCCTTATATAAATAATTTGTATTTGCATTTATAGGATCCATACTACTTAATTGTTTTAATGAACTATTTTATTTTTGGAAAGCAGAAGTTCATAACACCATCAAAGAAGAAACTGTTTATTGCAGTAGTCAACTTTGTAGTTTATTGGTAGTGTATGGAATTTGTGCAAAGTGTAAATACACCGTAGCTGATCAGCATCTTTAATACAAATGCTATTTTACAATATAACATCTTATACATATATAGAATAGTGTTACACAAATATCTTCAAAATTGTGCCTATATAATCTTTTAAAATTAATATTTAGTAAAATATGTGTAATATCTATGTTTTGCATTGATATTGATTGATTTCATTTTTTAGTGACTAAAAAATATAGCTGACTTCTGTGGGCTTTAAATCTAGCCCTAGAAAATGTGAATGTTTTCATAGGTTCCTCTAATACTGCTAATTAGGATGAATTAAGTCAGATTTTCATTAGTTGATTTTTTTCATGTGTAGCTTTTAGGTAAGCTTAAGGCTTTGTGAATTCAGGCTGTTGCAAAGAGTATTTGGCAAGTGACTAGTAAGGTTTGTTTCCCTTCTGTTGGGATGGTAAACTACCCCAAGAAAGAGATAATATGGAGCTTATGCAAATAGATTATTCTCCATCTCTTCTCACAATGTGAGTTGGGTAGTACAAGAAATGCCTTGGTTCTTGTCTGTAGAAGCACAAGGGGTTTCAAGCAAGCACAAGCATTAGCTATCTAGTATTCAGTTACTCATAATGGAAGGTGCTTTAAATCAGCTTCGTGGTCCCCCATCCTTCAATAAGTATGTGCCTGGAATTCCTTACTAAAATACATTCACTGAAGTATTCAGAAAAATAGCACAGACTACAAGCTAGTCTGGCTAATCCTGGTATTATCAGATAAGATTATTTTACTATATCTTTTTCAAACTTTGATGCAAATTAAAATATGGGAGTTACAGATGTTATTGTTTTGGTGTTAGAAGATATTTTATCCTGGCTACAGCTGAAGTCACCCTATGTGATTTCTTTTAACCTATGTGATTTTCTTTAAACTCTTTCAATCTATCTTTAACGAAATGAAATCTTCCACTCTGAGTTTGCCTCTGTAAGAGCTGGTTTGTCAGAACTGACATCTCTGCATTCCATTTGTTCAACCACACATGAAAATTACTTCTCATAAACTTGTAGAGACAGCTTTTTTATCTGTTATACCAAACCTAAATATAATTCAGCAGATAATAGAATAATGATGCTGACTTTGGCTGCAAGTCAACTGTAAGTAGTTTCATTCTGTAAAGAAGGTAGGTATCATTTACTTCTGCTGTTACACAGCAATGGTAAAAAGTAGCATTTTAAACCCTTTCACTTTTACAGTTGTGTTAAAGGTGTTACATTTTAATTTGTAGAAAAATGAGCATTTTACAGGCCTGGTCTAAAAATCATTCAGGTACAAAATAGAATTAAATGCGTATTCTGTCATTTAGGTGATTCTCGGCTTAGACCTGAAGCTAAACAAAGACTGTTACATTATGTGAAAGAAGAACCACAGGATGCAAATGGATACTTCAATTTGGGTATGCTGGCAATGGATGACAAAAAAGATATGGAAGCAGAGGCATGGATGAAGAAAGCCATAAGGTTACAGCCAAACTTCCGAAGTGCTTTGTTTAATTTGGCACTGCTTTATTCTCAGACAGCAAAAGAATTGATGGCTTTGCCCATCCTGGAAGACCTACTGAGATACTACCCTGATCATACCAAAGGTCTGATTTTGAAAGGAGATATCCTTATGAACCAAAAGAAGGATATCATTGGAGCAAAAATGTGTTTTGAAAAAATTTTGGAACTGGATCCCAACAATGTACAAGGAAAACATAATCTTTGTGTGGTTTACTTCGAAGAACGAGACTTAATAAAAGCAGAAAAATGTTTGGTTGAAACACTAGCACTGGCACCTCATGAAGAGTACATTCAGCGTCATCTAAACATAGTTAGAAGTAAAATTGCATCACTCGGTGCTACGGAACAGTCGCCACTTCCAGCAGATAGGACTGCAACTGCAGCTACAGAAGAAAAAAAAAATTCATTTCAAAATTTGAAAGAAGTAAAAAATGAGCAGAAAACCACCCAAACAACAGTTGGTAACAATAAAGGGCACTCAAAAAATAAGAAACGAACAGAGAAAAACAATATGGACAAAGAGACTCCCAAAAAATCTGCAAAAGAAATCAAAGACATTGAGAAAAAGAGAGTTGCTGCTTTGAAAAGACTAGAAGAGATTGAACGTATATTAAATGGTGAATAGTCTTTATCATGTCACAATAGAATAAGGGGAGAATACTATTTTCAATTATTGTTTTAATCTGTGATCTGACTGGAAAGTGGTCTCTGCTTTGAAAATAGAAGTAATGTTGACTGCAGATCACTTAGCAAGCAGCAAAAAGCGTTACAATGCTTTATGTGAGAAAACTGCAACTTTTAAATATGATGTGGAGGGTGGGTGGGAATCAAAAGATGAAGGGTTGAGAATAATCTTAAATGCAGAATCCTAATAGGGAGAAAATAGCATTCAAAAATCATTGGTAGTCAGGGATATTCAGTAATGCTACTTTCAAAGAATCAGTGCAAGAACTGAGTGGATAATTAATGAGATAAGCCAGACACTCCTGCTTTCTCCCATATAAATCTGTTTGTATTAACTTTATTGACATTTCCGTTTACACATAATCAGTTTAAATCTTTATAGACCTCTGTTGTACATGAAAAAGTTTTTCTTTGCATTGTTTGTTTCCAGAACTTAACAAAAAGTCATTAAAATGCCACTGGTTGTAGTATAGGAGGATGCAACAACACACTAAAATTCAGTTGCATTCTAAATATGGAATGATATAATAACCTTTTAATTGTTCTTTACTTACAATGCTAATGGTTTGTACTGTTTTACCTGGTAGAAATCTTATGGTGCTCTTAAGATCTTTAGACTATGCTTTTACTTTTAAAGGAAACGTGTGTTTTTTTTCTTCAACTGTCAATCATCTGGATGTTTTTTAAAATTATATAAAAAAGGGTGGTTTTCTCACTTTACCCCAGTTCATTGAATGCTGATAAATGCACTTTTGGTACAGTAACCAGTATGCTATGCAGTATTCCTTGTTGACTTTGTATCAATGGCTGCGGATTGACTCCTTGGTGTAGTAAATTCTTCCTTGTTTATAGCAAACTGGCTTCACTACTTCTGTCATTGGAACAGTAGTTCTATTCTCCTGACTTTTTACAACACTAACACAAGCAATGATTGCTGAAGGCAGTGTGATAATAATTAAGCCACTGAATTTAGCAATGTTTAACACACGGAAATGTAAATAGTACCCTTCCAAATACTAAGCTGTTGTTTTGATACTTTGTCATGGGTGTGTGGTTTTTATTAAATATTTATTTTGACTACTAAAATATTCCCACTCTCCACTAAAGCAACATTTTAATTTCTTACATGAAATGAAAATCTTTGCAGTTTCTGTGTTGCTTTTATCCTTGTGCAGTGCATATATTTTTGTTTAAATATAATACTGATTACCTAAACCCAATGTTTTCTTTAATTATGAGAAAGAAAAGAAGTGTAAGAGCTGGGTTCAGTAAGAATTTAATTAATCATTAAATCTAACTCTTACGCTTCATGTTTTGTCTTATTTCATGATGTAGAAGTATTCCTTAGCAACTCTACTGTTTAAAGTTAATCCTTTCTGTAACTGCTCAACTTTCTGCCTCAGGCAGTAATCCAGCTGTAAGATGTAATATTTCTCTCTATGGGAGGGATCTTAAATGGTTGGAGGCCTTGCACGGACCTTTTCTTTATTATGTATCATTTTTAATTTTACCACAAGAGTTACTTGCATGGTACTAACTAGGGGGGGAGGGAAGTGGGTTTTTAAGAACATGATTTAAAAGCTGCAGACAGCAACAGGTACATGCTATGCAGCTGTTCTTCATACAAAATTAAGTGCTTCTTCTAGTGAAGTGCTCCCAGGAATCTATTGACCACACCTTGAAAATTGCTGTTTTATCTTGTCTGTGAATAACTCTGCTACTTGTAGCTAAAATAGTTGGTATGTTGACATTTATAGAAACTTTAACTTGCATATTAAGTCTTCCCTCCAGACCTTTGTTTTACAGAAGAATTAGTCATCGTTCTGGGTGATACAAAGGAACATTCATTTGAAAATGGAAGGAACTAAGTAGTAAGAAAAGGTACTTTCTCTCTGATGGAGCGTGGCAAGATTTTCCTCTTTAATATCAAGAGCTCCCAGAATCCCATTGCCAGAACACTTTCATTCAGTCTAAATTGAAGAGGGCAGAAAAGGCACATTCTCAATTTCTGCAACTGAGCCTGTGTCACACTGCATTCATGTTGACCATCCAAGTATCAGCTCTTTAGGAACTAGCAGAATTGTAGATTTAGTGCTGCTAAGAGGTGTCGTTAGGTTCAACTAACTAAAATCATCAGACTGATGTAAACTGAGGGATGCTGCAGGTAGATCTTTCAGGCTGTTACCAGGTACTATGCCCCCTGGGTCTCTCTTAATGAAATTTTAGTAAAAACAAGTATTTTGACTAGTGTCACTGTGCTGAGTTGTATTGAGACTGTTAGGATGTGTCAACCATTTTAAAATTAAACTCTCATGAGAAAAATTATTGAATAAAGTTCAAGTGGTCTAACTTCTGGAAAATAATCAAAATAGCATTTGTTCCTGGGAAAGCTATCAGAGACAGAATGGCTTTGTTCACTTGCAGACAGAACAGAATAATTGACAAGTGGTTTTCACCTTTTCAACCTATCTTTTCTCCTCTCCCTGCCATCCTTATGCACAAGAGCACCATATATCATCTCTTTTCAGAACTCTCAATTTCTCTAATACTCAAGAACTGGGAATTTCCAAGGGTGGGACAGGCATACTAACTCAAATAATTTGTAGCCGCCTTCTCATTCATTGCAATTGCTGTGGTTGCTGAAGAAACCTGAAGAGATGTCTTATATCATCTTTGCATACATACCCAAATTGTTTAATCTCACACATACAGCTTCAGTTAAGCATATTAAGTGTTATACACATTTGTGCATGTAACTTCAGTGCAGACTCATGCATTTGCCAGATCAAATTTTGGATCTTTTGCAGGTGAGTATATCCATAAAGAGTTAGAGGTGAATACACGTAAATGTAAGGATTAATTGGATATGCATCTGTATAGTGGAGACAACTGGATGCTTATGGGTGATGCAGTTGCAGAAGGACAATGTGCAATTGTAGGTTAATCTTTGAGTAGAGAAACTCTTTTGTCTATTATGCACATGAAGTGTCCTAGGACTTAATTTCCTAAGTAGTATTATTTGCATTACAGTTAAAAATATGCTCGTTCAGACCTCATTTATTTTTTTTTTTAGTCTTGGTTTTTATCAGCTTTGTTGGGGCAATAATCAGGTGCTGTGAAGAATAGGAAACACTTCCCTACAAATGGGCATGGACAAAGTGTTGGAGATTGGACTCACAAAGGATTAAGCGGGACAGAAATTCTTTTCAATGTGCAGTGCGGTTTGCATCTTGATTAGGCAATACTGGAAGAGATAAAGTCAAGCTAAGAGTAAACATTCAGGAAGACTGCTGTGGAATGAGGACATCATAAAAAGGAAAGCAAGAAAACGATGCAACATGTGTGCTGCCAGAGCCTTTAACTGGGGAAGAAGGGAAGCTTTACATTTCTGCTCAGTTGTGGAGACTTATTGAACTGCACCTTATTTTGGAACACAACAGCAATTTCAGTATATTTGAAAGGAAAACTACATGCTGAAATCGTAGGTAAGTGCATCTTGGCTTCAAGCTGTGAAATAATGCCTGTATAGCTGTAAAACCTACAGGGACTTCGTGTCCAGCTCCCCATTCTCCTTTGACGCTCTGGCGTGAAGCAGACAGGCTCAGAAGATCCTCCTACTTTGAAGGGGACACAGGTTTCTTCTGTGACCATGGGATGCAAAAGATGCACATGTTCTTTGTTTTTCAGGAGGTATGACAGTATTGTTACTGAGTTCCCCCTAAATGGATTTAAATCGCCATCCACAGTACATTTTATTACTCGACTTTCTTTCACCACAGTTAGCTGAACCATAGGCCTGTGGGATAGGCAACCTCACGTTTAATGGGGCTTCAGAGCAAAGCACTGACCTGTGAGAAATGTTGATTTTTCTGATAGAGGAGTAAGCACTCTTGCCTCAATCAAAAACTGCTGAAACATTTTGACACTGTGCATGTCCGCTGTCCTGCGTAGCATCTCAGCAGCCGTCCCATCCTCACAGCTGTAGGGCATTCCAGCACTAAGGGGCACAGAGAGCAGCTCTCCTAGTTCAGCCATCTGCCACTTGCTTGTCAGATGAGTTCATTGCAAGATCAGGCTGTGCCTTGTAGCAACAAAGCTGCTCACATACCTGCTTTGAGGGTATGGAGCTTTGGGCTGGACGTGCAGGCAACTGTTCCTTCCTGAAGTTTCTTTTGGAAAGACTGGAAAGTCAAAACAACTCTGGGAAGTTAGCAGCCCACCCCAGGCTCCTGCAAACTGCATCCCGCAAAAGCAGCAGGAAGAGTCCCAGTTTGGGCCAGTGCGCGTAGGTGGGCTTTTCCTTGCAGAGGCTCCACAATCCATCTCCGCCTGGCAAAAGGTCTGGAACGGCAGCAGAACCTGCTACTCCTGTAAAGCCCTGCTTCAGCTGCTGCCATGTGACCAAAATTACGCTTCTCTGACTTTCAGCCCAGCAATTCTGCTTTGCTTAGACAGAAGGCTTGAGAACGGAAGGGCTGAAAGACATCTCTCCTTCCATGCATCCTTCACCTCGCTTCCTCTCCATACAAAGCCGTAACATTCTTCATGCAGCGTTTCAACTGATCAAGAAAAATCTGTCCCCCAAGAAAAATCTGTCCCCCAAGACTCCAACATAGCTTATGAAAAGGTAAGATATTTCTGTCTGGAATCAAAATAACGTAACTTACTGTGTTACATACTTTACTATGCTACTTTTTTTTTTTTTAATAATCCTAGATAGAGACCATGTTACTTCTATAGCATTCAGTGAGTGGTAGTGCAGCTAGTATTCTTTGAAAACTTAAAAACAGCTTTCTGCAGTCTACTATTTAGTGCCTGTCTACAAACCCGTGGTCCTGCATGCAAGATGCATGTCTTGTGCAAACAGCCGGAAGAATTTTGTATGCACTCATCAGTCTGTCTCAAACAAAAAGCAATGATGCAAAACAAAAAAATCAAACCCCAAACAAAACAAAACCACTACAGAACCTTCTGCATAATTATCCTGGGATGAGAACAACATAATAAGCTGTATAACTTTCTTGGACTAGGAAACAGTTCTAGAAAAACACATTTAACCTTCCCCAGCACAGTGTCATACTGTCAAAGATTGCTAGAAAGAGAATTAGGCTTTATAGATACCATATACTCTGAACTAAGAAATTCTGTTTTAAACAAAATATTAATATAATAGACTCCAGCATAATGCAAACAACTGCTAGCTGGTACATCTTTACAAGTATAAGAAATAGACTATCAAAAAAACAGTGAATAAGAAGTCCCTGCTCAGCTGGTGTCTTCACTAGTGTTTACAGAACTGTAAATGTTTTTTGTTAAATGTCCATACAGAGGCACTAACATTCTTTACAGTGAGTTTAGAGGTTACGTTCGTGTTTGGGTGAGCTCAGCCTTTTTCAGATGTGGACAGAAACAAAGAAAGGAATGAAATGCTTGGGTTTGTGGGGCGTTGCATGCCAGACTACACCTTGGCATTGTGGAAAAATGTATATATACTTGCCAAAATTTTAGTTACTGGTAGGTGAATGTAGCAGACAAATTGATATAGTTTGTTTGGTCTTTGGTTTTGTTTGGGGTTTGTTTGGGGAGGGGGGCAGGGCAGGGTAAATGTGACTTACAGGTTTTATCTGAGGTTATGAATACTGTGTTTTTTCTACACTGCAAGTGTTATGAATATGAAGCCTGAAAGATTCCAGGTAGAATAGAAATGAGCATTAAAATAAAGCGAGTTGTTCAGATTTCCTATACCTATTCAGCATATATGTTTGTTCCTTACATGTAATTACCAGGGTATTGTCTTTCTAAACAGACATAGCAAGGTATTTTTAATTATATGTGTATTCATCCACGCACAATGAGAGTAGGTGGAGGAGGAAAGTACAACAATTACAGGATGTCTTACCACAAGTAGAAGTCATAAATCTTGATTTTTAAAATACCATCTTGAACATGCACTCATCTTTATTTCGTTTGGGGTTGTTAACCCGGTCCTACGCCTTTGTTGTATGTGACGGTTGTTAGAGCGCGATGCTGTAGCGCGAGCTCCCCAGTACTGAGAGCTCGAACGGAATTGTGGAACTGGTGCTTACAGAATGGGCCATTAGTTGTTCTCTCTCCTCAACCTTAAGCTGAGTAATTGAGGCTTGCTTGTTTGCTGGGTCAACACTGCTTGTTTCATCTACAGGAGCATCAGGTATTATGGATGACCATCTCAGTTGGCAAGGTAATTTCCCTGTAAGTGTGTGCCTTCTCGTTAGCAGACAAAAGTAGCATTATGATGCTGGGCACACCTGAAAGCTGTAGAAGATACAAGTGAGGGAAGCCAAATTATAAGAAATGTTAAGGGTCATTGAAATCCAGTAAGATAAAAGGTATGTAGTAACTGCTGTGCTCTGAAGTTATGCAAAAATATGGTCTTGTTCAGTTAAAAAAAAAATACAACAATTGTTAAAAGAAGCTTAAAAGAAGCTTCTGAACACCCTTTCTACTCTCTCGAACAAGTTTTAAACAGGTCTGGAATGCTGGGGTGTTTTTCAGCTCTCTACATAAACATATCGATGTTTATCACAAAATGTTTATCACAATTTTATTATGATAAACGTATCACTTTTCCAGTATAAATAGCTACAAAAAAATAAATAGACACAGTGAAAGGTATGTGAAAGCCTAAAACTTAGGAAATTCAAATATTGTACAGAAACATAAAAGAAGCTGAATGAGTAATATTTCTTTAGATGTATTTACATGAGTGAGTTTGCATGAAGTTAAAGTATGAACTGTAGTGATGAGTATTATGTGGATGAGTCATGCTCTATTTCTACCCCTTACTTGGGTGAATATAGTCAAGGTTTTAGTGCAAATATTTAGGTTTAAATTTACCTTTCCAGGGATATTCCTTCAGCTGTTTTTACAGATATTGCAAAAGAATGAATATGCTAGAATATTCATAAAAAGCAAAAATAAGGTGCATAATTAAGTTTTGGGAGTAATTTCCTTCTGACCAATATACATTTAAAAGTTTATATTTGAACAAAAATATATGCATTGCACAAGGATAAAAGCAACACTGAAATGACAAAGATTTAAGAAATTAAAATTATTTATAAGGATTTTCCGTGGATTTTCCAATTATTTGCACTGGTTTATTTTGTGATAAAAATAACAAAATGAACTCTCTTTCCATTGACTCCCTTTACCTTTTGCTTATCTTACTGTCTGTAAGACCTTTTCCCCTAAAGAACAGCTCTTTTCATTTTTTTAATTGAGTACAAAATTGGCAGATGATCCTTCAGCTTACCAACACAAAACATATTATGACTGTAGAAAAAAAAAAATGAATAGAAAGCAACTGAAATGCAAGAAGACATCTAGGGTTTTTGTTTTAAAAATTAATAACAAAATAACAATCTGCTATCTTAGGCTGTCTAGTGTCTGGATGTCATAGAATCATAGAATCTTTGGGTTGGAGGGAGCTTTTATCATCATCTAGTCCAAGGAGCCTTCTGGCTGATGAGGAAATACACCAAAATAACTCATCAATTACTGACCATCTCAACTTCAGAGTTTAAAAAACATTTCATATGGTTGTTTTTACTAGTATACTGTTCCTTCTTCAGCTCTAGATGAAATGGTATAAAGGGATAGAAAGTGAGATTGATTTTCAGTCTCTGTATTTCTGCAATACTTTTGGGTTCTTTTTCCTCTGTTCTCTTGTGTTCGTTTCCATACACTGCCAGTGTTCCAGGACAGAAGGCTGTGAAGAGGGAAGAGAAAAAGCAGAGGAGCTAACTGAAGGTTTATAAGTCTTTATATATGTATTACTAATAAGCATCTTCAGTGTCCTGCTTTTTGCTTCTGATTTAAATATATATTTATAAAGTATATATGTATATAAATCACATACGTAAGTCTTTGCTGAAGAACTGGAACACAATTATTTCAACATTCACTAGAAAGAGTGCTTATTTTGCTTTGTTATTGAAAACTATTATTATTGCTATTTGGAATAGCAATACAGAAAAATACCTACAGGCAGTGATGACCAAGTTACTCTTTCACGTTATTACCTAGTGTGGAGCAGTTGCATAAATCACAGTCAGCTAAGTGCAGAGACTTACATAAATAAATCTATAGAGCTGTATAATATGTAGAGTGTAACACTATGTAATTGAGTTTTGCTGTTATATCTTGACTTCTTGGTAAGTATCTTCTTAAAAGGAGGAGCAAAGGGGTAGAGTCAACAAGCTAAACTAGAACAAAATTTCAAGCTGATCATGATTATATCAAAATCAGCTGATCTACGGATAAGGGTGAACTTAGCGAGCGTTGTTCTGTATTTCTGTCCTGCATTTAGCTATTTGCAGATAGTCTTCCTTGTAGGCCTAGTAGCAACTTTGGTACAGTTTAGGCCAGTAACAATAAATCTTAAGCAGCAATTCAACCCATGTTCTCCATGTGACAGGATAAGTTGCAGTGCTCTGAATAACACCATTGGAAGATGTGGCCTCTGACCTGAGAAGCTTATCATCATGGAATTATGTGATGATCTAAACTAGGAAATAAATAAAACTGACGTTTCCTTTATATGTTGGGGAATAGCAATAAAGAATCTAGGGTCTTGCAAAGCTTCTTAATTCTGCTGACATATGATCTTCATGATGCTGCTTGTTAACATCCCTCCAGTCCTGTAGTTTTCTTCTTAAGCATTTATTGCCTTTCTGCAACTGCATAATTAGAAGAAAAATAGTAATTTTCTTTTAAATGCTACTCTAAAATCCCATACTCACAAATTTTTATTTTTAATTCAGGGTGAAGAGCATGTATGTAGAATTGCACTGAACAGTGAAGGTGCTGTGAAGGCCACATTTGGCATATTGCAGGTACAACATGACTGGAAAGGTTTAAGAGGAAAAAAAAAATTATCCAAGGTTTTTGAACACAAAGATACAATCAATGTGTCAAGACATGTTTACTCCACAGATTACTGGGTGCTTGAGTACACACTAGAAAAATATCACTTCCAACTTGCTTTTCCCTTCTCTTTTTCTAATCATTCACTCTGAGACTGAAAGTGGGTTACATGGGCTATGGTCTAATTTGGTGTGGCCACCCTTAGAAGGAATTCTGCTGTGTACCCAAGGTGGTCAGGGGCTGTAGCATGTGATGTGTGAAGAGAGACTAAAGAAGCTGATTTTGTTTTGCCAAAAGACAAGACTATAGGGGCTTCTTAGAGCATTCTTCAACTCTCTGTAGGTGTTCGCACAGAAGCTGGATTCTCCTCGGTGATGCACAGTGAAAGTTGCAGCAAGGGACATTCTAACTAAATGCAAGAAAATAATTATTCTCAGCATTCCCAGATGATCATGCTATTCAGAGGCACATCACCCCTGTGGCATGTTGCCTGCTTCAGACTCTTCAGCAGTCACGTCCCTGTGAGAACAGGACTGTACTGGCCAACCACTTCAGCAGAGCTGGAGTGAGTCATTTTGCCATGCCAGATACTCTCTGGGCTAACTCCAGGCATACACAGTAGAATTAAAAAAGGTACAGAGAAGGATAACAGCAACTAGGTTGATGCAAAGGCATTGCAAAGGTCATGCATTACTTATGCAAGAGTTTTCCAGGGTAGCAGAGATCCAGGGAAGAATCATGCAATTTACAGTAAAGGTGAACAGGAAATTACTTTTTTTGTTTGTTTGTTTGTCTTGATACCAGGCTGGGGGACTTAAATGAATGAAGACTTCATTGGTAAAAAGAATGTCTTCACAGAATACATAATTAAATTTTATAGTTCATTGCAAGTTGTTGTGGTTGCTGAGGTATAAAAGATCCCAAAAACCAAACAGCTACATTGATGAAAGTGAAGATCTATGAAATACCATTAAACACAATGAAATGGATGCAACTTCTGGTTTAGGAAGATCTTCATGTGCAAACACCCAAAACCTGGTAGGACGTACTAGGAGAAAAAAAATCAGTGTGTACTTGCCCTGTTCATAAACTTGTCCCTAACCTCTTCTGCTAATCATTTGGCAGTAGACACAGTCAGAGATTCCACAGCAAGCTAAACGGACTTTTGGTCTGACTTGTGCCATAAGAAATATTATTCTTAACTTCAAAATCATTAGAGAAAAAAGTAGAAAAGTTGTTGACAATATAAATCTGTAAGCATAGACAATACAGGGTAGGCTATTATATAGAAATCACTTCTTAGGATTGGATTAGTAGAAATGGGATGAAATTCAATAACAGGTAATATAAGGTGATGCACCCTGGTACTGGTATCAAACTCCTGTTAAAAGCTAAAAGTTTGCAAAGAACTAAGGCAGAAATGCATTCAACTGTCCCATATAACAGCAGGATTATAAATTAGTGAAGTCTTCTAGCCAGAAAATGAGGTGACTATGTTGAAAAGGTAACTCCAGTAGAAATAGAGATGTTTCTACTACAAGACGCTGGTGATGCTTATGTGGAATACTCAGTTTTGATTACCTGTGTTCAAGATGAATAAATTCAAACTAAAATAAATAAACAAAATCTCTGCTGGGCAAATAAGAAAAGCAGAGGGCTTATCTTCTGCAAAGAGCTAGAGCTTGTTATTTGAGGCTAAACAAGTCAAAAGGGCACGTGGTTATCAAGACATTCAGTAGGAGGATGAAAACTGGAAGAAAAATTACCATTTAGGCTAAAAGCCAATGTTTGTACAAGAACAAAAAGGGAGAAAACAATTATAAATAAACTTGGGCCGGGAATGAGGCAAAAAGCCCAGACTACTGGAACAATATATTTTGGGACTATCTTTCAAGGAGAATGGGGTGGGGGAAAGTTATTTTAAGCTAAGGCCATGAACATTTTTGAAAGCGAATGTGTAAAATGTAATAGTAACTAAACTTTCTGATCCAGGAGGTTCATTCCAATTTTGTGCTTCCTTAAAGCACTCTGAGCTGAGAATTGATAGGAATTTCCATCCCATCTTCTGTTTGTTTTACAGGGTATGTTTAAATTGGAGGTACTCTTGTGAAAGTAACAATGCCTATTGCAAGCTGCCGTACTTTGCAGTATGTGAATACTTTGTGAAATCTTTCTGCATAGAACAATGCAAAATTAGAGCATGTTAAAATAGCCTGTGTTCGGTAGTTATAATCTTACTGAAACCTTAATGCAACAGTGAAAATAAGTTCTCTAAACTTGCATGTTATGAATTATTTTACCATCTTACTCCTTTAATTAAGAAACTCCCACTATAGGTTAAACAAAGGAACTTTTAAAGAGGCAGCTCAATGACGTTAAGGTAAATCCCTTGATGTACGAAGCAGCACGTAGTTGTGTGTGCGGAGTTACTGGTGCAGTTCACGGGGGAGAACATGAAGTAACTGAAAGCTTGCAGTATCGTGCAATTTTTATGAAGATGCAAAAATTACTGCTTTATATGCATTGGAGATGGTAGTGGAAGCCTTACAAAACATTGGAGTGAATCAATATTGTTGGTAATACGAAGTTAGAGAAGAATATGCAGATCTCTCCTTTTCTTTTCTTGTTTCCATGCCCTCTAGCTTGTAGGCTAAGATGACACAGTTTGCTACAATTGTATCTGTAATAAAATGTATTATACATTATAACAATAGTAAAAAAAAAAAACTGGTTATAAATAAAAAAAATGGAAAATGCAGTATTTTGTACTGGATCATAGTCTTGGTTTTTGACATGATTTATAGTTCTGACTTTTATACGTAAGTGAAAACTAAGTCATAGGTACAGGATTGTCTCCTGAAATATTTTAACCAGTTAAGATAATAAAGAAATACGGAACAAAAGTAGAACCTACTTCATTCTGTTATTCAGGAAATAAATACAGAAAAAGTGGTTGCTGAAATAATTTGTTAAATTTAAAGAAAAATAAAAATTATTTCAGATTCATCTTTTACATGTTAAAAAAAAAAAATAGTAGTGAAAGCAATTCTAAGATCACAATGAAGCAATGGCAATACCAAAGAACATAAAGAATGTACACTTAAAAATAACATGAGATCCTGGAGTTTCCAGGTTTTTTTTAAATTATTGAACACATGTCATGGTTTAACTCCAGTCAGCAACCAAGCACCACACAGCCACTCGCTTACTCCCTGCCATGAAACAGGGGAGAGAATTGGAAGAGTAAAAGTGGGAAAACTCATGCGTTGAGGTAAAGACAGTCTAATAGGCAAAGCAAAAGCCACGCACGCAAGCAGAGCAAAACGAGAAATTCATTCACCGCTTCCTGGGGGCAGGCAGGTGTTCAGCCATCTCCAGGGAAGCAGGGCTGCACCACGCGTAATGGTTACTTGGGACATTACTAGGGATGCCATCACTCTGAACATGCCCCACACCTTTCTCCTTCTTCGTCCTAGCTTTATGTACTGAGCATGATGTCATATGGTATGGAATATCCCCTTGGCCAGCCTGGGCCAGCTGTCCTGGCTGTGTCCCCTCCCAGCTCCCCGTGCACCCCCAGCCTTCTCGCTGGCAGGCCAGCACGAGAAGCTGGACTGTCCTTGACTCCTTAGCAACAACCCAAAACATCAGCACATTATCAAGAGTTTCTCATCCCAAATCCAAAACACAGCCTTACACCAGCTTCTATGAAGAAAATGAATTCTATCCCGGCTGCAACCAGGACAACACATATTTGGAAAATGTGGTCTAATCCCCGTCCAAACTTTTTGTGTGTCTCCTTTTTGTTTCTGAGAGCATGAGAATCTAAGGAATGTACTTGCACTATGTTAAAATGGATAATAATTACATAATTCAGAAAAGATCCAAATGTAAACCTAATTATCATAATTTATCATTTTATTTCCCATCAGTTAACAAGTTCTTCTAGCAGAAGTGATGTATTTGGAATGCCAGGTGAAGGTCTACCTTGAAATTTTCAACATCCAAGAGGCATAAACACATTTTTGTATTTATACTGAATATTATATTATCTTTATTAAAATTTTGGTGGTGACAATTTGTATTTTGAAGTGTTTCCTGTTTGTATTGCAATAAAGGTTTGACACTGCAGTGCTAAAGACTTTGCTCACCACCATGCCTTGGCACATACACAAGAAGATAGGTGCAGGCAGCCCTGAGCCCCTCTACTGCTGCTCTGAGATGGCTGAATGCTCTCACCATGATCCCGAAACAGGGTAAATCACTGCAAAGTGGTGCCTAATTTAAAATGTGCTTTCTGAGCAGCAGAGATTTAAGCCAAAACCTAGGAGCATGTCCTAATCCTCGTCCCTCAGTGCCTTCTCAGTGTTGAAATGCCTCTTTTCCCGAGTTTACTTCCCACTGGTTGGTCACGAGTAGACACCCTGTGCCTCTGCTTGCTGGGCTGCTAGCCCAACCCTCGCACTTCTGATTTCAAAAGAAAAGATACAGGCAGTTTGTCATCCATCGCAATTCAAAACTGTTAAAAGTAGATGTAGCTCTCTTTCAGATTTACCTTAAACAAAGCCAGTTTACCAGACAGTTAATTTAAAAATCAAAGCAGAACAAAACCTTTTTATATTTTCTGTGATATTACAGTTTTTTCCAGTTTTTCCTCCCCCTCTCCACTTAAGGAGCATGAGACTTGTTCTCGTGCCTTTCCAGAATACTTGACTGCCTTCAAAACTTTTGCTTCCTAGAAGACGTATGGTTTCACCTATCTCTGAACCATATGTCTTAGACCTGTGAGGTTGTTAAATGTCTGGCTGGGGCGTGAGGGATGCAAGGCTGGAATGCCGGTCCTCGGTAACCCTACTCAGCTGCCATCTCGTGCTGAGGCTTTCCTCATGTGCACAGGACTCGCTTCCACAGCACCATAAGCTTCTCCTTGTCGAGATCTCATGGGGCTTAAATTTCTAGCACCACGGGCACGTGGTGTCCCAAGTCATTAAGGCACCGAAGTGCTCAGTTCTCAGCCTTCAGGAGATGGGCACACTTGAGCTTGTGTTCCTATGAAGACTTACTCCCTTTCCCATTCCCAAAATGCATTGGCAGGATCCAACCTTGCACAAAATATAAATCAAGAAAAAGCGGGTTTTTTCTAACAATCTCTTATTACAGGTCTGTTTTTTTGGGGTTTTTTTTTGTGTATGTGTTTAGAAGTTTTGGATTTAAAGCTAGCCTCTTGATTTGAGACTGCCCTCAGACTGCACAGGGGCTAAATTTTAAGGCATGCTTCCCATACTCTCCTTTTGAGAATATTCTGTTGAGAGCAATAGGGATTTAGTTTAGATCTTCATTAGGACCCAAGCTGTTAGGAGTCAGGGGAATTCCCCTGACACTGGACCCATTCACATTACATCTGAGAACTTGCATTGTCTTTCATGCTGCTTTATCTCATCTTTATTGAAAATGACAGTTTTGTTGTTTTTATTTAATTCTCCCCTGTATTCACAGAGAAGAGTTTGTTCGTGAGGAACGCTGGGTTGTTTTTTTTTTCCTGGCTGGACCGGTTTGTTTTGTAAAGAAAAAAATCATTTTTAAACAGTCTAACAGATGACTATAAGGGTTTTGCTTTTTAAATATCTCACAGTTCTGACCTACAACAGCTAAATGCTTAATTATTCCCTTTTGAACTCAGACCCAAATATGTCTCATACGAGGAAAGGATCTTGATTAGATTTATCCCAAGTGTGGGATAAATGAGGCTAACTGTGGAAAAAATGTTTTCCTCCTCCTCTTGTCACTAGTATTCCAGAGCAGTTTTCTTGTTTCTTTGTTCTGTAATATGATTCTGGTGAAGAAAGCTGTTTTGTTTAATATTCTTTTAGGGAAAAATGTCTGTTCAAATAAATACTTATAAGTTATCTCTTAACGTAGAAGACATACACATTCAAACAATTAATCCAGGAAAAGATTTATCAGATATATGAAACAGATCCTACATTCTTCTCTAATTATAGAAAAAAAATACAAAATAGATTGGATATGGGCAGCCATAGTAATGGAAAACTTTTTATTAAGACCTTTAGCAGCAATGTAACTTAAAGGTAATACAACATACAATGGCAATGATGATAGGGCAAATAAGTAACATGCAAAAACAACTCTCATAGATCTGTTGAGTCATTTTCACTCCCAAAATATCATTGGAGTCAAATTCAAAATTAATGTGATGAAAAAAAGCATGTGCGGGGTAAGGAGGAGGGGAAATTATACGTATATATGCATATATATTACATACATATATGCAATATTAATACACATACATATTATGTATTAAAATAGAATATATAATAGTGCCTATTATAGATTATATATATGTCATATAACTTAAATGTATATAAAAATTTTCTGGCTGTTTTACCACATTGTTATTCATACATTTTAATGAGTTTCTTAGGAGAGTCTGTGCCTCCGTGTGTTATTTTTCATAGCACTGTTAAATTACCTTTTTGTCTCTTTTCTGCATTCTTTTCTTTTAAGGCAAAAAGCACATTGGACCAGATCCTGTAGGAAGAGCTGTTTGAAATTTTCAGAAAGATTTCTAGTGGCCACATACAATTAGCTGTGAGGAAAGTTACGGATTTTTTTGCGATGTACTAGCGGCACCCCAATAATTGCTTGTGCCCATGTTTTCATTCCACAGTAAATGAAAGGAATCTAATGCTGTGCTGAAAGTGGCAGTTTCCAATCAAATAATGTGTTGCAGATTCATAACCTGCCTTTGTCTCACAATGAGAGAATGAGAGCCATGTAACCTGTCCTGAGTTTTGTTACAGTATTTCTCAACCTGACACGTTACTCAAATTAGTAATAAAATAAACTACAAAAAATATCATTGTAATATTTGAGTAGTGTAAGTATTGTGCAAGAGATGACTTTGATTAAGTGGATTTTTGTATGGCTAATGTAGATTTTTCACTGTATTCCCTATTCAAATAGCATTTCCAAAAAAGATCTCTGAAGACATAGTCACAACTATTCCCACAGATACCTCATATTTTACTATGTAAACAAATTGATAACATGAAAAATGGAAACTGCATTTCTACTTACACTTTCATTGCTCTTTTCTTCCTCTTGAGTAATTACAGTTGGAAATAATACTATTTAAATAGAAGTACTCCTTTAATGATAGGAATTTTCACATATATTTTCAGGTACCTTGTGTAAGGATATCACACAGAAAGATAAGTGAAATCAGATGAAGCAGCAAATTGTGTGGAATTTGGAGCAAGAGGACTTGAAAGGAGAGGAGGTCCTGGAGTTAAATCTCCTCTTCTATAACTCTTACATACATGTAAACTGTTCTGCTATTAAATCACAGTGTTTGTTTGGATTTTTTAGTCTGTAATATCTTATACATACGAAAACACATTATTCCCAGAGAAGCTCATGTGGGTTTATAACAATCTGACTATGCAAATACTTGTAAGTTAGACTCAGCAATTAATTCATTTAACTTTGAAATAAAATCCGTCTCGAAGATTAAATTTGGCATGAGATTTAAAAAATATTTGTATTTTTAATATATATGGAAGAAAAGATGATGGAGAGAGTATAATTTTGACAAGCTTAATCACAAAACTGTAGACCTAAGCTTCAGCAGGTGGGATCTTTGCTGACAGCAATATATAAAAAGGAGAATATTTTAAAAACCTTTAATATTGCTACACATAGTTTTCTGTATATGTAGAGGTACATCTCAGAAATGAATCCTTCTAATAGACTGAGAATCTGAGGAATACTTTCCAAAGAGACCTGAAAGATGAGTCCTGAAAATATGTTGATTTATAATTTGTTACAGTTAGCCCGTTAATAATTAATGTTGCTAATATTACATATTTCAGAACAAAAGTTCATCTGCAAAAATTTAAACTCTTCAGAGTATCTTTATAATCCCTATGTTTATTTGACTTTACTGGAGATTAAGCTTTTGTTCTGCATTTGTAGAGGTCAGCACTTCTGATTTTATACCAGACCATTTTTATAGTAGGTCTATAAGATCTCAGGTTGTTAAAATAAACACTAGGCTTCTTTTGTATGATCAGAAGCAAAGACTGAAGATGTGACCTTTGATTTTCTTCCTTATTGCACTTTTACATGACTAAAATAAAAATTCTTAGTTTTTAACGTCAAATAGGTTAAAAAGTTAGTATGAAATACTGCACTCCATAAATATTTTTGATGGAATCTTTTCTAGTTGGCTTATCCTTGATATGCTAGCTAGTGAACTAAATGAAGCCCAAATTATCTTTTTATGCTGAGCAAAACTGAATTCTGTGTAGATATTGTGTACATAACTTGCATTGAAGACTTTAATACTTCTACAAAAAATGAAGTTGTTAAGACTTTTGCCTTCAATGAATTTTAGAAAATAGAATTGTTCTACTCACAATGGACTTAAGGAACAATTAATGAAATTCCAAAGAAATCTCTGTTTTGTCTCTATTGGTGTCAGTAACTATTGATCAAATGTTAGCTTGTGAAACTTCTAAGCCTTCATATGTTTTGGCTACATCTGTGTTTTATTTTTTTTCTTTTATTTCCCCATATTCCATAATTCTTTCATGTTAAGTTTAGAAAAGGGTATATATTCCTGTATACTTACAGACAAGAGCTCTTATATACTCGCAGTACCTTACTGCTTGCCAGTATTGCTTTAAACAATCTGACAAATGATAATTACGTTATTTATTTTTTCCTTTTCAGGACAAGCAACATAGTCAAGAAGCTTGCTATGGAAGTACTGCTCTTCATTTTTAAAGTCAAAAGAGATAGTATGTTTAAAAAAAAATAAAACTGTGATTGTATAAGTGAGCCTTGTCTTCAGAGCAGGTCCTACCTCCTAGAGGAATTTACTCCAGGATTTCAGGTCAGCTGACAAGTATATATCCTTATTTGAGTAGAATGAGAACCTATCTTGCCTTATGACAATTCCCTCTTGCCACAGGAGCAGAGTTACTTGTTCTGGGTGTTAGGCAGTTTTAGGTGGTCTGCCCCTATAGGCTATAGAAAAAGAATGATGAACCCCATCAGCATGTTGCTGATGTTTGTTTTTTTCTAACGGGAAGCTGGTATGGGAGGTAGATGGTAGATCTGATCTGTGTCGAACCTGTGAAGCAATGTCCTGGTGAGATGTGTCTAAGCAATGAAATCTTCTAGTCTAACTGTATCAGACAGGTGTCATTTGAGAAGTGATCAAAGCCTGCAGTCCAGCTGAATGAGGCAAAATTTGGTGGCTAAACATTATTGCCAGTGACTCAGTTTGAGATTTAGTGTCAACAGTTGTCTAAACCTCTCTTTAAGAACCTTCTGTATACAGAGAGGACGTAGACCTACATGCGCAGCTGCCATGTTTGTAACCTGTCCGGTCATGCTGTGAGATATTGAACAGTGCGACATGTTCAGGCACATGAGTCTCTTCATGCATCCATGCATCTCAAGTCTCAGCTTGCATATGCATTTGGGTGTCTTTATGGACTTGTCTGATTTGTGAGACTGGGACTGCACTGCAAACCAAAGCATATTAAAATGGAAATGGGAAATTTTCACATTTATTTCCTTTGCTAAATATGTTGCTTCTTTACTGCTGAGTCCAGTTTTAGATGAACATTTTTAATTTCTTCACTGGCAGTATCAGATCAGTGCATTTTCTTTCTTGATGGTAGTGATGAGGGTGTATATGTCGGAGAACAGAAGCTATTATGCATGTACTCTAAAGAAAGATTGTAAAATATTCTGCTTGGTTCTTACTGGACTACTGCTGCTGCACACAAAGTGGTAGATGACACACTTAGGAAAATCAATGAATAAAAAATGTCATCTCAATTGTAACAAATAATCCCATTGTACAAGACAAATTTGTATATAGATTGTTTAAAAATAACTCCTATGCTTCAGAAAAATTATGTTTAAAATGAGAGCTAATTTTATCAAGGGACATTACGAAAATTATTTATGATATTCCTAAGAGTCACATTTGGAGTGATTTGACAGCAGAATGGGTAATAATTATTCTTAAGTAGAGCATTGTTGAAAAAGACGATTTATAGAGCTTTACTGTGTTTTGTTCAAATGAACTTTTGAAGGGTTCAATTAATTTTGGGGGATGTCAACACAGGAGTCTCACTGGGATAGGGAAAATCTGCCAGAATTTTTGGTGGATGCGCAGCAAGTTCAGAAAAGCTGCATTGCTGGAAGCAGTGTGGCCACCAATCTTGTAATGACCTGATAATTGACCTTGTGAATAATCTTGTAAATGACCTTGCAAATGTGATCTTAGGAGATTGCCTAATTCTCTTAGCAGTGAAGTAGCCAAGAACACACAATGAGGCGAGTCTGGGCCAAAATCTCCCAATTTACTGGAAAGTATTTTCAAAAAGTAAACAAATTCTGTCAAAGCAGAATCCTGATTTCAGGGGGTTTATATCCTTATTAGACATACCATGTGTGAATACGTTTTACCTTCACTGAAAGATAACACTGAGTCATAAATCCAAATTCTAAAGGTGCTTTAACTGAAGCGTAGTTTGAAGGCACGCATGCTAGTTTGTCGGCGCTATCCAGAAAAACACTTATGATTGCAGTATTTCACATGGTATCTTGGTAATGTCAAGCCCATCTTTTGCTTGCAGATGAAAAAACTTGTTGTCTTTGTAACAGGTTCAGTAGTTTGGGTTACGTTCTTCACAGAATCACAGAATCACAGAATGGTAGGGGTTGGAAGGGACCTCTGAAGATCATCTTGTCCAAACCCCCTGCCAAGGCAGGATCTCCTAAGGCAGGTTGCACAGGAATGCGTCCAGTCGGGTTTTGAAGGTCTCCAGAGAAGGAGACTCCACAGCCTCTCTGGGCAGCCTGTTCCAGTGCTCCATCACCCTCACAGTAAAGAACTTTTTCCTCATGTTGAAGTGGAACTTCCTGTGCTGCAGTTTGTGCGCATTGCCCCTCGTCCTGTCACTGGGCACTACTGAAAAGAGACTGGCTCCATCTTCCTGACAGCCACCCTTCAGAGATTTACGGACATTGATAAGGTCCCCCCTCAGCCTTCTCTTCCCCAGACTAAACAGCCCCAGGTCTCTCAGCCTTTCCTCGTACGAGATGTTCCAGTCCCTTAATCATCCTCATAGTCCTCTGTTGGACTCTCTCCAAAAGTTCCCTGTCTCTCTTGAACTGGAGAGCTCAGAACTGGACACTACTCCAGATGAGGCCTCACCAGTGCAGAGTAGAGGGGGAGGATAATCTCTCTCGACCTGCTGGTCACACTATTCTTAATGCACCCCAGGATACCATTGGCCCTCTTGGCCACCAGGGCACATTGCTGTCCCATGGATAACTTTACCAGAACACCAAGGTCCGTCTCCATGGAGCTGCTTTCCAGCAGGTCAACCCCTAACCTGTACTGGTGCATGGGGTTGTTCCTCCCCAGGTACAGAACTCTACACTTGTCCTTGTTAAATTTCACGAGGTTCCCCTCTGCCCAGCTCTCCAGTCTGTCCAGATCCCATAGAATGGCAGCACAGCCTCCTGGTGTATCAGCCACTCCGCCCAGTTTTGTATCATCAGCAAACTTGCTGAGGGTACATTCCAACCCTTCATCTAGGTCATTGATGAAGATGTTGAACAAAACCGGACCCAGTACTGATCCCTGGGGAACACCACTAGCTACAGGCCTCCAACTGGACTCTGCACCGCTGATCACAACCCTTGGAGCTCTGTTGCTTAACCAGTTCTTGATCCATCTCACAGTCCACTCATCCAACCCATACTTCCTGAGCTTCACTATGAGGATGTTATGGGAGACAGTGTCAAAAGCCTTACTGAAGTCAAGGTAAACCACATCCACTGCTCTCCCTTCATCTATCCAGCTAGTCACTCGATCATAGAAGGCTATCAGATTGGTCAAGCATGATCTCCCCTTGGTGAATCCATGCTGACTACTCCTGATAACTTTCTTTTCATCCATGTGCCTAAGAGATGGCCTCCAGAAGAAGCTGTTCCATCGCCTTCCCAGGGATGGAGGTGAGGCTGACAGGTCTATAATTTCCCAGGTCTTCCTTCTTGCCCTTTTTGAAGACTGGGGTGACACTGGCTTTCTTCCAGTCCTCAGGCACCGCTCCCATTCTCCATGATTTTTTCAAAAATGATGAGAGAGGTGTTGCAGCAACATCAGCGAGCTCCCTCAGCACTCACAGGTGCATCCCATCAGAGCCCATGGATCTGTGAGTGTTCAGTTCAGCCAAATGATCTCTAACCTAAACATCGTCGACCAGTGGAGAATCTTCCTCTCCCCAGGCTTTTTGACTTATCTCCAGGGTCTGGGGTTCCTAAGGAGTAGTCTTAGCAGTAAAGTGAAAAAGACATTCAGTAACTCTGTGTTCTCTGCTTCCTCTGTCACCAGGGCTCCCAATTCATTCACCAAAGGTCCGACATTTTCCCTAGTCTTCCTTTGACCACTGATATACTTGAAGAAGCCCTTCTTGTTCTCTTTTACTTCCTTTGCCAGATTTAGTTCCAAGGGGGCCTTGGACTTCCTTGTTGCATCGCTGCATATCCTGACAACATTCCTATAGTCCTTCCAGGTGACTAGCCCCTTTTTCCACCTACTGTAAACTCCTTTCTTCCATACAAGTTTTTCCAACAGTTCCTTGCTCATCTGTGGTGGTCTTCTGCCTCCTCTACTTGATTTCTTACTTAAAGGAATGCACCGATCTTGAGCTTTGAGGAAGTGGTGCTTGAATATTAACCAATTCTCTTGGGCTCCCCTACCTTCTAGAGTCCTAGCCCATGGGATACCTCCAAGTAGGTCTCTGAAGAGGACAAAGTTAGCCCTCCTGAAGTCCAGGGTCACAATCTTACTTATCACCCTACTTCTTCCTTGTACGATACTGAACTCCACCATGTCATGAACACTACAGCCAAGGCTACCCCCAACCTTTACATTCCCAACGAGTCCTTCCTTGTTTGTTAATACAAGGTCCAGCAGCACACCTCTCCTCATTGGCTCCTCCACCACCTGTGCCAGAAAGTTGTCATCAATGCATTGCAGGAGCCTTCTGGATTGTGTGTGCCTGGCTGTGTGGCCTTTCCAACAAATATCTGGGTGATTGAAGTCACCCATAAGCACCAGGGCATGTGATTTCGAGGCTGCTTCTAGTTGTTTGTAGAAGGCTTCATCTACTTCTTCTTCCTGGTCTGGTGGTCTATAGTGAACACCCACAACAATATCGGCCATGTTAGCCTGCTTCTTGATTCTTACCCATAAACTTTCAACAGGTACTTCATCTCCCCCTAGACAGAGCTCAATACATTCCAGTTGTTTACATACATAAAGAGCAACACAAGCACCTCGCCTTCCTGGCCTATCTTTCCTAAACAGGATGTAGCCATCCATGACAACGTTCCAGTCATGCGAGTTATCCCACCATGTCTCCGTGATTGTAATGGTATCATGGCCCTGTGAACCACACCCAGATCTCTAGTTAGTCCTATTTATACCCCATGCTGCGTGCGTTGGTGTACAGGTGTTTCAGGAAGGGAGTTGATTGATTGTCACAGGATCTTGATATTATTATCATCCTCCCCCTTCACATCTAGTTTAAAGCCCTGTCAATCAGCCCCACTATCTCTTGGGCAAAGACCCTCTTCCCCCTTTGAGAGAGGTGTGTCCAGTTTGATGCCAGCATTCCTGGCACCATGTATGCTATCCCATTATCAAAAAAACGAAAATTGTGGTAGTAACACCAGCCACGGAGCCGTGTGTTGATGGATTGCATCTTCCTGTTCCTTCCAGTGTCATTGCTTTCAACTGGGAGGCGGAAAAAAAAATAACCTGCGCCCCAGATTCTCTCACTAACCGTCCCAAGGCCCTAAACTCTCTCTTAATTGTTCGTGGACTACAAATTGCTGCTTCTTCTCCACCCACATGGAAAATCAGTAGTGGGCATGAATCTGTGGACCTCACTAAACTAGGAAGTTCCCTAGTGACGTCCTTAACCCGGGCTCCAGGGAGACAGCAGACCTCCCTGTGAGGAGGGTCTACGTGGCATACTGGACCCTCTGTTCCCCTCAGAGCAGAGTCACCTACAACTACAACCACAACCCTTTTTTTTTCCCTTTTGCGTGTGGTGGTGATACAGGCAGTAGGCCTGTCTGTGTAGACAACTCTGGTGCAGCTTGCCCATCGTCCACATCCTCATTTGGCTGTTCTTTCTCAACCAGAGCCTCGTACCTGTTGCTCAGAGGCACTTGGGGGTGCAAGGTGGGCAAGAGGGGATTTTGCCTGCTGCCCCTACCATGGACTTGCCTCCACTCACTCTTTTCATTTAGGCTTCTGCCTTTGGCTTGACAGGGGCAGGATACAGAGGCCCGTTGATCCTGGGGGCTCTCTGGGGGGGGCTCCCAATTCACCTGGGTGCTCTCTGGTGGGTGCTCCCAATTCAGTTTCAAGGAGAGAAGAGCCTGACTCCACCAGTCTATCTCCTGTTCAGCCTCCCTAATGCTCCTCAACCTTTCAACCTTCTTTTAAAGTCTGTTAGTCCTGAAGAAACCCAAAAGCAGAAAGTTGGAGTTTCAGAGTCATGCAGATTTAGGTCATTGGCAAGATTTAATTTTAAGTATGCTATGAAAATATATATGCATTAAAATACAGTGATGCATTATGATGCAAATCTGAAAAAATAAAAATGTCAATCGTGTAATTGGTAAAAGTTAAGAAACATTTAGAAAAAATTTCCATTTCAGCAACTACGGTTAAATGGACAAACAAGCTTCTACCTGTGAATATAGGTAACAGACTGATGCATCATTTCTTTTCGTTCTGTTCTGTGCTTATGCAGTTTTGATTTTAGTAGTCACATGAAATCATAGCTCAGTTTCTTTTGAGGTAAACCCATTATATTCTCCTGTACTTTCTAAGTAGTGAATTAAAGAGAAAAATAACGTTATTAACCAGTATTTTGTTATCCCTCTCTTCCTTCTCTGAAAATCAATGTTATTATTATGTTTATTTACAAGTATTTACATGTAAGCCTTTGTGTAATAGAAGCCTGATACCTCTTTTATGTGAAAATGAATGTTTTATGTGCAAATATAGGAAGATACTAAGGTACTATAATTGATTACCACTAACAAAAAAAAAAAATCAAAGATTTTCTAATTTATTACATAAAAGAATATATTTACTATTTGGTCCAAATAAAGTTTTAATTAGTATTACATCTTAACAGAATTAAAAGAATACCCCAGAAAATTTCTGAATGAAACAAAAAATAACTAAAACATTAACATTAAGGATGATTTATTAATTTCCACTGCAAAAAAGCAAAATAATATTTTCTGCAGCAGAGGATTTTGTATAAAAAAAAATGAAGTGAAGAAGACAGTAAAGCTTATTCCAGTTACAGTCTTGAAAACTGAAAAATATTGGAGGCTATTATCTGTGTGTAAGTAAGTCCCAGAAAGACCTTCCACCTTTGATAACACCATCGAAAAAGAAGAAGAATGAATTTCTGGTTTTGCTTTCTGATTTCTAATTTCCTGTAGTGTACAATCTTAGCTCATGTACTTTCAACACCAAGATCAGTTTTCATTAGCAAGCTATAAGCAGTAGTAAAATGCCTGAAAGGAAGAAAGAAGCCATGATACAGTACCAAAAATCAACCTTTAGTTTAATGGAGTATCTGGAACATACTAACTTTACTGAGTCTGACTTATGGATGATACAGAGTTCAACTAAGTGCTGTTAAAGGTGCATAGCTTTAATTTTTCTATAAGTAACTTTTAAATGAGACTGAAGTTAGCTTTTAATGCTACAAGCTTTTTAATTGCTGCATTTAAGCAGGACATGCTGTAGGTTATGGAGAAATAAACTTTGATTTTCTCTTATTTGCAGGAAATCAGATTAATTCTTGTTCTGATGTCCTGAAACGGTAATCTCTGTTGAAAGATCTCTGTGAACTGGACATTCAGTTCACAGAATGTCATAGAAGTAATAACCAAGACTTTGGGGTTTTTTGTGCCTGTGTTCAAATTTATTTGGATTTATTTAGACTTTTTCCTTTTTTTAATAGTAAAGTAGCTGTCCTTAAGAGGTGTGTGTAGTTTACTTGTCTTTGTGTTGTGTCCCTTAAAGCTATGTAGGTGAGGAGTGAATGCTCCCTGTCCTGCTCCCAGTAGACCCAATCCCCAAAGTATTTTCAGAAAATATTTTTAGCAGACCAGCTGGCACTCTTTTTTTTTTTTTTTTTTTTTTTTTGTTGGCATGGCCTGCCTTTGTTTTCTCTTTTTGTTCTTTATTTGTACCAATTTGGGGGACAAAATTACCTGATGTTTACCATCAAAATGCCTCCCTCTTTTTATCCCACTGTCTGATAACTGACAGCAGACCCTGAGGGCAGGGTGTAGCCATACGTAGTGCATATAGATGACATTTGTAAGAGAGAACCTGGCTCATACTGCACTTTTACAGGAAACACTCATTGCATGACAGGATTTGTTTTGATTCAGCTCCCAACAGATGTGAAATTCAAAGTTTTGCAGATGAGACTCTTTTCTTTTTTGATAGATATTTATCTTCTGAGTCACTATGGACCATGTATACCTACCCTCTTTGAGTAGAAATTCAGAAATAATAGAAGATTAGTTTCATTCTTCAAAAGGTTTTGCTACATGAATTTGAAAAATACCCATTTCTTTGGCTGTTCTCATCTTATTTCAACTTTTGGATAGAGCAATCTTTTCTCTTAACTAACTATAATTTCATTACATTTTTTGTAAGTGGATCCAAATCTTACTTCAGCAAATACACAACTTTGTTTTCAGATCTTGCTTTTTCTACAGATTCTGCATGTGGTATTCTTCATTTAATTCTGCCTCTGTGTTAAATGTTCTGGTCTGATTTTTCTTCCAGAAGTATTTTTCAAAATTTTTGAACTCCTATTTATTGTAATGTATTTGGTTGTTGGGCACTGGAGAAATTAAGTATATCAAACAACAAAAGTAATCCAGCTGGATTTCTACTCTGTATTCTGTACAGTTTTAAAACTTTTGCGTCAGGTCTAAAGCCTATAGATTATTGTTGACTCAAGCTAATAATTTCAACTTAAAATATTCAGTGAATTTGGTAGACTTTTGAGATGAGGTAAACTTCCTGCACAGGCCATTAAATCAATTGATATTGATGTTAAACAAAATCAGAACATAGGATATACATTTATTATAAAGCATTTCCTAATGCTCTGGTAACAGAATCTGTGCTCTGACTGAAATACTGATCAGAAGTTTTCACTGAAAAGCAACCCTGAAATTACTGCCAGTAGCAGTAACTATGCATTTAATTTGCTTAGTTTTTGTGGTATGTACATATGTCAGTCTGTCTTACTGATCTAAAAAGTGCAGATAGTGTTTAGGCAACTTTCTCAATGCCATCCACTGTATACCTAATCTTGCGAGAAATCTAAATGGACTGATTTTTCCTGGCATTGTTCTGTGGTGCTTTTAACCATGACAAGAATTCTATACAAGGTAAATTTTCTTAGGGAAACAAAATACATTCTTTATAAAATCTTAATTAATGATGAGAGGCCAGCAGGCATAATTTTCTGGTATCAAAAGGTAACATTCAAAACAAGAAAAGTTGAAATGGGTTGATGAATTTAGTGTTCCACATTCATCTGGTGTGAAGCATACAAACACAAATCCTCAGTCAAGTACCAAATGATGTTAAATATTGCTCAGATACTAGTTTGAGACATTAACTTTGAGGTCATGATCCAAGGATTGTGTCTGTCCACAAGGTATAAAGAGGAGCAAACTGCTAATTTCTCCCAGTCTCAGCTGGGTACAGAGCCAGACTCTTTTGATAACTTTCTCTGCTCTAGTGCCATGGCCAACATGTGGACTCAAGCTATTCTCTAACTTGTCACGGTCTTTTTCCCTTTCACCAACGAACAAATTTCAGCCCCGCAGTATTTAAAACATTAGGACTTGCAAACAGAGGCAACAGAAGGGATAGGAAAAAAATATCTACCTTTCTTGCTAGTGTTCTTCACCTTTCTTGCCAGCAGTGTTCTACTTCTCCTGCAAGAAAGTATTGTTTGAATCATGGTGAGTCAGTTGGTACTACATTCACTTACCACAAAGTAGACCAATGTTTGCATCCAAGGAATGCTTCAGTATTTCACGTTAAGCCATCATTGGAGCAGGGATAGAAATCACATTTGACTCATACCTCTCAATGAGGAATCCATTAATGCAGCACATTAATACCAAATTGTGTTAACACTGTGAGGATAAATTAGTTTCTAAGAAATTTCAAGGGAAAATGGTATTACAAATACTCCTCCAGTTTCTCTAAACTTTATATTCTAAAGGACTCAGGAATTTATGATTATTAGAAGGGTGTCCTGGTTTCAGCCAGGATAGAGCTGGTTTTCTTCACAGAAGCTAGTGTGAGGCTGTGTTTTGGATTTGGGATGAGAAACTGTTGATAACGTGCTGATGTTTTGGGTTGTTGCTGAGCAGTCAAGGACAGTCCAGCTTCTTGTGCTGGCCTGCCAGCAAGGAGGCTGGGGGTGCACGGGGAGCTGGGAGGGGACACAGCCGGGACAGCTGACCCAGACTGGCCAAAGGGATATTCCCTACCATACGACGTCATGCCCAGTACATAAACTGGAGTTGGCCGGGGGGCGGAAATTGCTGCTCGGGGACGGGCTGTCGATCACGGGGTGGTGAGCAATTGCTGTATTGGGCATCACTTGTTCTTGTACATTCCTGTGTTGGTATTATCATTGTTGTTCCCTTCTTTCTTTCTGTCCTATTAAACCGTGTTTATCTCAACCCACGAGTTTTTTTTTTCCCAATTCTCTTCCCCGTCCCACTGCGGGAGGGGGAGTGAGCGAGCGGCTGCGTGGTGCTTAGTTGCCGGCTGGGGCTAAACCACGACAAAGGGTCATTGGGGGGTGTGTATTTTAGTGAATGGTGAATTATGCCTGCAATAAACAGAAATGTAGTAGTCTGCAAATAGTTCTAATGACAGCTACTTCTTGTAGGCCACAATTTAAGAAGGTATGTATGAACCCTCATTAACTAAGCATGTAAACAGTTACATTAACTTCAGGAAGTTTACAGATATGCTCAATACAGGGAACATACTGAGCTCCAAGAAATACGATACAAAATTGGAGGCAGGCTGAAAATAATTTCAAGTTCTTATTTCTAAGATTCCAATTTGCTTTCTATGTTTTTATTGAATTTTTAAAGTGAAACTCTCTGAAACTCCAAAACCTCTACTGAAACTGTAAAACTTGCTTTAAAAAAAAGTAATTACAGTCACTTCAGTTTGATAATTTGAATTCAATTAATTTTGTTTGTTTGTCAAAAGCTTTTTATTTGTCTAGTATTCTGCAAGCATTATCTACAGTTTTCTTTTAACAAAAAGAATGTCAGTTCCAATTACATCAGCACATAGGCGCTACCTTTCATTTTTTCTGGACACAGTTGATCATCTCTGTGAATTTAATGATTAAAATCACTGAAAAACAGATATCCACATATATTTTCACATATTTGATTATGTGTGTTTGCATATCTTAGGTATAGCTATTTTATTATAAGTACAATAATTTAAAAATAATAAAAAATTTGGTTGGAAATCTTTATTCACTGTGACTTCTCAAATGAACAGGGGTTTTTCAGGATTATTTAAATAGCCACATTTGAAATAATTAATGACATGTGAGCTACACTGAGTCATAGAAAGTATTCTGTAAGGACCCTTGAGACAGTAACTAGTGTAGTCCTTTTCCCTAAGGCAGAACCAGTAATATATAAGCTGTTAACAGAAGTTTTTCCAATCTGTGCTTAAAAATGCACAGTAGTTGAGTCATACAGCCTCCTTTGGTTATCTGTCGCGGTGCCTAGTTGCCTTTACAGACAGGTCAATCATAAGGAAGCTGCCTGTCACTCTTGCAGCAGTTTAACTTAATGCTCCACTTCAGGGTAGTTTGGAGTGGACACAGAGAGCAGTTTAGTCTCCTCCACTTCCATGATGTCTGAAGGAAAGGGGGAAGGTGCCTCCAGATGGGAAGCAGATGGCTGTTTCAGGCACATCTGCGGGAGGCTGGAGGTGAAGAGCTGAGACCCAGGCTCCCTGGCTGTGCCACACATCCGAGTGCTGAGCCCAGTGTGGTTTCTTTACCAAGAAAATCATAGAATCACAGAACAGTTTGGATTGGAAGGGACTTTAAAGATCATCTCATCCAACCCCCCTGCAATGAGCAGGGACATCTTTAACTAGACCAGGTTTCTCAGAGCCCCGTCCAACCTGACCTGGAATGTTTCCAGGGATGGGGTAATTGACACCTCTCTGGGCAACCTGGTCCAGTGTTTCACCACCCTCATTGTCAAAAATTTCTTCCTTAGATCTAGTCTGAATCTACCCTCATTTAGTTTAAAACCATCACCCCTTGTCCTATTGCAAAGCCCTGCTAAAAAGTCTGTCCCCATCTTTCCTGTAGGCCTCCTTTAAGTCCTGGCAGGCTGCATAAGGTCTCCCTGGAGCCTTCTCTTCTCCAGGCTGAACAACCCCAACTCTCTCAGCCTGTCCTCATAGGAGGGGTGTTCCTTCCCTCTGATCATTTTTGTGGCCCTCCTCTGGACCCGGTCCAAGAGGTCCATATCTTTCCTGTTCTGAGCTGCTCCAGAGCTGGACACAGGACTCCAGGTGGGGTCGCAGCACAGCGGAGTAGAGAGGCAGAATCACCTCCCTTGACCTGCTGGCCACGCTTCTTTGGATGCAGCTCAGGATACAGTTGGTCTTCTGGGCTGCAAAGCACATATTGCCAGCTCCTGTCCAGCTTTTCATCCAGTGTTACCCCCAAGTCCTTCTCAGCAAGGCTGCTCTCAATCCCTTCATCCTCCATCCTGTATTGATACCAATGGTTGCCCTGACCCAGGTGCAGGACCCTGTCCTTGGCCTTGTTGAACCTCATGAGGTTCACATGGGCCCATTTCTCAAGCTTGTCCAAGTCCTTCTGGATGGCATCCCGTCCCTTAGGCATGTCAACCACACCACTCAGCTTGGTGTCATCTGCAAACTTGCTGAGGGTGCACTCGATCCCACTGTCTATGTCACTGATGAAGATATGAAAGAGTACTGGTCCCAGTATAGACCCCTGAGGGACACCACTCGTCACTGATCTCCATCTAGGCATTAGGCCATTGACCATTACCCTCTGGATGTGACCATCCAACCAATTCCTCATCCACTGAACAGTCCACCCATCAAATCAACATGTCTCCAATGTAGAGAGAAGGATGTTGTGGAGGACCATATCAAGGCAGCTCTTCCCTTGCCCACTGATGTAGTTATTCCATCATAGAAGTCCACTAGGTTGGTCAGGCAGGACTCGCCCTTGGTGAAGGCATACTTGCTGTCTTGAATCACCTCCCTGTCCTCCATGTGCCTTGGCAGAGCTTCTAGGATGATCTGTTCCATGATCTTCCCAGGCACAGAGGTGAGGCTGACAGATCAGTAGTTCCCAGGGTCCTCCTTGTTACCTTTTTTAAAAATGGGTGCAATGTTTCCCTTTTTCCAGTCTCCAAGGTCTTCATGTGACAGGCATGCCTTTTCAAATATGATGAGAGTGGCTTGACAATGACATCAGCCAATTAGCTCAGGACTCTGGGATGCATCTCGTCAGGTCCCATAGACTTGTGTATGTTCAGGTTCCTCAGGTGGTCTCGAAACTGGTCTTCTCTTACAGTGGGAGGGACTTTGCTCCTCCAGTCCCCATCTTGCAGTCCATCCCCTTGAGAGGTGTGGGAAGAGACACTGCCAGTGAAGGCTGAGGCAAAGGAGTTGTTGAGTACCTCATCTGTTGTACCAGTCATTCAGCATTGCTTATCGGGGGGTACGCGTTCTTTGACCTTCCTTTTCTGGCTGACATACCTGTAGAAGCCCTTATTTTTCTCTGCATCCCTTTCCAAGTTCAGCTCCAGCCTCTCCTTGGCCCTCCTGACCTCATCCCTATACAACTGGGCAGTGTCCCTCTACTCTTCCCAGGATACCTGTCCCTGCTTCCACTGTCTATGCATTTCCTTCTCACCCTCTAGTTCGCCCAGCAGGTCTCAACTCAGCCGTGCCAGTCTCTTGCCTTCCTTCCCTGATTACTTACACCTGGGGATCAAGAGCTTTTGTGCTCTATGGAAAGTGTCCTTAAAGATCTGCCAGCTCTGTTCTGCTCCCTTGTCACTAAGGGCAGTTTCCCAGGGGTTCCTACTGACTAACTCCCTGAAGAGTTGGAATTCTGGTTTCCTAAATTTCAGAGTTCTGACTTTACTCTTCACCTGCCCCGTATCTCTCAGGACTGTGAACTCCACCAGTGCATGATCACTGCAGCCCAGGTTGCCTCCAGTCTTGACGTCACCAATTAGCTCAGATGCGTTGGTGACCAACAGGTCCAGTATGACATCCCCTCTGGCAGGGCTGTCTGTTACCTGTCATAGGAAGTTTTCCTCCATGCACTCCAGGAGTCTCCTGGATTGCTTACAGCTCACTGTGCTACTTTTCCAGCAGATGTCGGGGTGGCTGAAGTCCCCCAGTAGGACAAGCTCCTGCGAGCGTGATGCCTCCTGCAGCTGGAGTAAGAAGGCTTCATCAATAGACTCCCCTTGATCGGGTGGCCTGTAGTAGACAGGGGACTTCAGTACTTCCAGTATGTTGAGTCTCTAAATTCTTACAGGAGACTGTGTTGTGCTTGCATATAACAATCTTTAAGAGATAAGCAGATTGACAACAGAGTCGAAACTGTTTTGCATTACATTTTAATTATGCAGTAGATGGTGGTTTCTTTTTATTTTTAGTGAATGAAAGATCATTTTGCTTTCCCAAGATTTGAAATAAAAATACCTTTCAAATTTCTGGTCTTAAACATTGTACTAAATATATCTACAAAAATTCTTATTTTGGGGTGCTGGGATTTTATGTTGCCTTTTATTTTGTTTGTATTTCACCATCTTACCCGCTGTTCCTCTTTGTAAATGTTGATCATTGGATGTGTTAGGAACAGAAATAATCACATCAAATAGGACGGATTTAATCAGAATTATAACTGAAGTTCTTGTTAAAAAAAAATCCTACGCTGTAAGTTAGTAATACTTTTTAAAAACTGAGGATATAAGTTTTTCTGAACAGTAATTTAAATTGAAATGCTAGAACTGCTAGAATCAGTTATTACATGAACTCAATTCTCTTGGACATATAAAAGATATATGATGTTTATCAGAAGAGCTACACTCTGACATAATTGGTTTTAATTAGAAAATGACACAAAAAGAATTGTAGCTGCCAGTGCAGATGAGAGGAAGAGAAAAACTCTAAATCATCTTTTCACATTCAAATGCTGGCTTACTGAACATTATGAGAACAGAATAAAAGAAGGTGACATGGAAATACGAAGGAAAAGATAGGAAGAACATTAGTTTCAGGATTTTGATTAATTATTACCAAAACCAAATCACATGAAAACCATTAAAAAAACTAAAACCACTTTACTCATTATTGGTTCATTTTGTAAGGGAGGACATTAATTATTATTCTTGACATTGCTAAATTTTTATCTCGTGCACTCACTGGTCTTCATTAAGCTTTTTGGCAAAACATGACATTTCCTTATAATAATAAATGTTTCAGAATGAAGAAATATTACAGGGTTTTTTTGTTGTTTGTTTGTTTTCCGGGAGAAGAAAAATTAAGATTTTTTTTTTTAAAAAAGCACTTAAGCATTAATGATGACCAAAGGCAATATGATTATAGGAAACAAAGAATTTGTAAGCTTAAATATTCTTCTTTATTTTTTCATTTAGGTGTTACTGTGGCAGTTTATACAGAGGAATAGCTGGATGAAGGCACCTAGCCAAGGCTGAGTAAAAGGTAGATTGCAAAGCTCTATTTCTGTGCTAATGAATGCTTTATCTTTTCTCCTTCAAAAATATTTCATTTTTAATGACCATTACATAAGCATTACAATTTGAGCCTCTTCTTACAAAACCTTAATTAAATTGAATTAATATTTAATTAAATATGGACTAATTTAATATTTCTATTAACCTGTAGTTAGTTGTTATACTGGTTTATAATTTGGTTATTGGGCCTGGCCGTAAATGAAACTAAGGCTCCGTTTCTCTCAGAAAAAAAAAAAAACTTGCTTAATAACACAGCCATTTTTTAGTATAATGATATTAGTAGCAAGTAGTAGTACTACTACTTCAAATATAATAGTAATTTTCTTTCAGGAAGTTGTCTAGAAGCTGTGTTAGCAAGGTCCCATTACTGTCAATGTAAGAGAACAGATATTTTTAGAGAACAGAGTCATTGCAGAGATTGAAGAATGTCTTATGGTTTCCCCTTTAAAGAACAAATTTCTTCATATGGTATAACTGAAATGAAAGTACAGCTTCCATGTGGAAATTAATCCAAATAATTTAGAAAGTATGAGATATTTTGAAAATACATACAGGCATGACACATCTACATTGCTTATGCAGAAGCACGCTTCATAGACAAGTATATGGTTGTGAATATATTTGTTAGGTTTAATAGCATGGCAACAGGCAAATTAAAAATGCCTAAATGGAACACAGGTTTCATTATTTTCAGAAATTAATTAAAATCTTGGCAAGATTTGTTTTCTTTGATGTTCAATACCTAATTGTTTTTAAAAATGGATACTTTTGATAAACTTCCTAGAATTGTGTTTGGCATCTTTAAAGACGCAGTTAGTTTATTTGGTACCTAGTTCTCTGTTCTAAAAGTTAACATTGCCTTTGTTGTTTAAATACAAAGCATGTCCCTATTGTCACTTCCAATTTCAATTTTAGCTCGTCTGAGAATGAAAACATTTTGAATTGTAGGACAAGTAGAACTTTCATGTCTGACTCCAACGAAGGCTATCATCTTTACCTTATATTTTACCCACTTATACACACCTCTGTTCATATATCATTATTAGATTGCAAAGGGACTGAGTTCACAAAGTTTCAGTTAACTCTGGCAGAAGAGACTAATGTCTGAATATGATAGACTTGGCAAACACAAGCAGTACTGACCAAGGCTCATGGAAGACAGAATTATGGCTTGGATCTGACCAAGTACAGATATTTTCAAGGTAGAACCCTCTGTTTGGGAGTTAACAGGGCATATGCAAGCTGAAGTCCGAAGTGACTGTCTAGACATGCAGGTTCTGTTTTGTGCCCCAATGTATTTGGTTTATGTGGCAAGGTTTTGGTAGTGGAGGGCGGCTGCAGGGATGGCATCTGTGAGAAGATGCCAGAAGCTGCCCCCATATTGGTCAGGGCCAGCTCCAGCTGGGTCCAAGATAGACCTGTCACTGGCCAAAGCTGAGCCAGTCAGTGATGTTGGTAACACCTCTGTGATAACATATTTAAGAAAGGGTAAAACACGCTGCAAAACAGCAGCTGACAGGAGTGAGAATATGTAAGAGAACCATCTATGCAGTCACTAAGGCCGGTGAAGAAGGAGGGGATTGAGGTGCTCCAAGCATCAGAACAGATACTCCCCTGCAGCCTGTGGTGAAGACCATGATGACACAGATTGTCCCCCCGCAGCCCATGGACGCCCATGGTGGAGCAGATACCTACCCATGACACCTTTATATACACAGTCTCCTTTAGAGAGGCTTCCTTTCTCCTGGTTTTGTTATTCACTGTGGAGAAGTTTAGAGAGGGGTGGATTACTAGAAGATTTGGAATTAATCCCTAAAATAAAAAAATAAAGTTTTCAAACCATGGAAATCAAAATGAATGAAAGAGTACAGGAGAGAGCAGCTTGATCTATTGATATATCAAAAAATTAAAACAATAGAAGGTGGAGGATGCACATTCCTCCTAAAGGAGCATGTGAAATATGTACATTGATGAATAACAAATGTAGAGTGTTATATTGTAATGCAAAGGAAAAGAGCTGCTGTTACTGGACTGGCCATGCACCAAGGTTTGTGCTATTGTCAGGAGGATATCCTCATCTGAGGGTTCAGAGGTCCAGAACAATTAAGTAGTTTAAAAATGTCTCCCAGAGAACAGAGAAACCCTCAATAGAGAACAAAAGGGAGCTGGAAGAAATTAACACAGGACATGTATACGAAGATCACAGCACAGCTGAGATCACCACCAAGGTATCTGCCCTAACTGGCAAGGGGAGCGTCCATGGGAACAACAGATTATACCTGGAAGTTTTTATTCAGTTTTGTTCCCTAACCCAGCATCTTGCAAATGCTGTTGAGCAGTGTTTCCCCACAGATATGTGATGCAGATAAAGACTCTTAGAAAATTAAAACTTAAAAAAGTTGAAATCCTCAGTTGGATTGAAGCACAAAATTTAGTTCTCCACAGGTACTTCCAAGGAGGGATATAGTTCTATTCTAAAGAAGTGAGATCAAATTTGGAGATTTATGTAATTTGAGCTCTAATGAAAATTGAAACTATAACCCAAGATATTTATTATTGTACTTTGAAACCTGCACTGAAAATGTCTGTATCTATGTTGGACAACCTGGCCTTTGAGAAAATGGAAAAGAATAAGCCTGATTAATCTTCCTTACTTTTTGCTTGTTAGGACTTGGTCATATCACTCCTACTCTGCTTAAGTACCGTCAAATACGTAAAGATGTATATAATAGGTTTGAACATCTAACTGTTCAAACAGAGGGTAGATTTACACTAGATATAAGGAAGAAATTTTTCACAATGAGGGTGGTGAAACACTGGACCAGGTTGCCCAGAGAGGTGGTAGACGACCCATCCCTGGAAACATTCCAGGTCAGGTTGGATAGGGCTCTAAGCAACAAGCTCTAGTTAAAGATGTCCTCATTGCAGGGGGGGTGGACAAGATGTCTATGATTCTATGAACTTGATGCATTTAAGAAAGTTCCATGTCTTTAACTAAGACTGGATGAAACTGACTATAAACCACTTGCTGCTGCTGTTAAAAATGAGATGGAAAATGAATGTAGGGTGCAGACACAATCTTTACAAAATTTGCAAAAAGTGCAATTAAGCAAAGTACAAAGTTATTTTTTAGAGCAGCCTGTTTTAACCTAAACCAAACAAAGAATATAGCCAGACTAAGTAGGATATGAACTGCCCAATCTAGTGTTCAATTTAAGATACTCTGGAGAATGATTAAAACTATCAGAAAAGGTTGAACAGGATGGTATGCTTCCAGCCCCTAACACCAAATAATCACAGAATAACAGAATGGTTGATGTTGGAAGGGACCTCTGGAGATCATCTAGTCCATCCCCACTTCTCAAGAAGGGCCATCTAGAGCAGGTTTCCCAGGACTGTGTCCAGTCTGGTTTTGAGTACCTGCAAGGATAAAAACTCCACGACCTCCATGGGCAACTTGGTCCAGTGTTTGTGCCCTTTAACTGAGCACCATGACTAAAAGTATGATTTCCTCATTACCCCCTTCCACTCCGCCCCGATATTTGTAGACATTGGTAAGATCCTCTTGAGCCTTCTCTTCCCCAGGCTGAACACTCCCAGCTCTCTCAGACTCTCTTCGTATGTCAGGTGCTCCAATCCTTTAATTACCTTCATGGCCCTGCACGGGACTCACTCCAACAAGTTCATGTCTCTCGTACTGGGGAACACAGAACTGGATGCTGCGCTCCAGGCATGGCCTCACCAGTGCTGAGCAGGAGGGGAGGATCACCTCCCTTGACTTGCTGGCAATACTTTACCTAATGCAGCCCAGGAGGCTTTTGGCATTCTCTCCTGCATGGTGCATTGCTGGCTCCTGTCCAACTTCGTGCCCATCAGGACCCCCTCGGCCTTCTCTGGAAAGCTGCTTTCTAGCTTATCAGCCTCAGTTTGTATTGGTGCCTGGGATTATTCCTCCCCAGGTGCAGGATTTGGCATTTGCTTTTGTTGAACTTCATGAGGTTCCTGTTGGCCCATTTCTCCAGCTTGTCCAGGTCCCTCTGATCGGCAGCACAACATTCTGGTGTATCAACCACTGATCCCAGTTTTGTGTCATCAGCAAACTTGCTGAGGGTACACTCTGCTCCATTGTCCAGGTCATTAATGAAGATGTTAAACAGAATTTGTTCTAGTATTGGCCCCTGGGGTGCATCACTAGTGACTTGACTCCAACTATTGCTGATCCCAAAACTTTGAGTCCAGCAGTTCAGCTAGTTTTCTGTCCACCTCACTGTACATTTGCCTAGCCCATAATTCATCTGTTTGTCATTAACGATACTATAGGAGACTGTCAAAAGTCTTAATGAAGTCAAGATAAACAACATCGACTGCTCTCTCCACATCTACCAAGTCAGTCATCTCATTGTAGAAGTCTACCAGGTAGGTAAGGCATGATTTCCCCTTCATAAATCTGTACTGAATACTCCCCATCCTCTTTTTGTCCTTCATGTGCCTGGAAATGGTTTCCAGGAGGTTTTACCTCCATCATGCTCCTAGGCAGAGATTGAGGTGAGACTGACCAACCTACAGTTCCCTGAGACCCAGTTCTTGCCCTTCTTGAAGTAACATTTTCTTTCTTCCAGTCTTCAGTAACCTCTCCCTGTTGCCATGACCTTTCAAAACTAATCAAAAGTGGCCTCACAGTGGCATCTGCCAGCTCCCAGCGGACTCATGGCTGCATCCCACCAGGACCCACGGACTTAAGTATGTGCAGTTTGTTTAAATGCTCCCTAAACTGTTGTTTATCTACCAGGGGTGTCATCTTTGCTCCTGATTTTCTCACTTGTCTCAGGGTGCTGGTATTACTGAAGGTTAACCTAAGTGGTAAAGACCAAGCCGAAGAAGACATTGCATACTTCATTCCTTTCTATGTCCTTTGTCACTGGGTGTCCCACCCCTTTCAGCCATGAGCCTGTATTTTCCCTTGTCTTACTTTTGCTGCTTATCTATTTGTAGAAGCCTTTCATGTTGCCCTTCATGTCCATTATGCGATTCAACTCCTGTTGGCCATTTGCTAACAGCACTCCTGCACAACTTCTCTGTGACCTGACCCTGCTTCCACTTGTATATTTCTTTTTTAAGTTTGGATTTTTTTCAGGAGCTCCTTGCCTCCTGCCACCCCTGCTTGATTTCTTATTCATCAGGACAGACCATTCTTGAGCTTGTAGGAGATGATCCCTGAAAATCACCTAGCTCTTCTAGAACCCTCTTCTCTGCAGGACTATATCCTATAGGAGTCTTCCAAGCAGATCACTGTGCAGGCCAGAAGAATTCAAAAGTTTTCTGGAGTGGTTTGCTTGACAGCCTCCAGATAGCAATTCCTAAATTATTTGAGAAAACTGGCCTTCCCTGCACCCCAGTTAATACCATACCGAACTAACCATTCTCTGTTGTTAGGTGGAGAGAGAAGTGGAGAGAGAGGTTGCAAGCTTGTACAGTGTCTGTGCATGCCATATTCCTACTCCTATCCCACACACCCTCCGGTATTACATTAATCCATAAAAACAGCAGTGTTGAGGAAACTTTGTGTTTTATATATACCCCAAAGTGTGAGTAAATAAAGCAAATATGTATAAACAGGTTTGCATTCACCAGACAAATTATTCATTTACATTACATTATTTTCCTCCTATTGGATAAACATCAGATAATGTGTATCAGTTCTGTGTTTTTTTCAGCCGCAGTATATTCACAGGGATGTATTTGTCGAGAGATGCAGGCATGTAGGCAGTTTACAGTGAAATATGGATTTAGATATATAACTGTTAGTCCTTATAACCCAATGACATAGGCTGGTGGAAAAAAAAGTAATCAGCCTAAATAATAAAATAATAAATAAATAATAATAATAAAATGCATTCTGAAAAACAATGCAGTCAGACACTGATCCATATTTAGCATGGTTGCTATGGAATAGCACAGATTAACATGCTATCAAATGCTGACATGTTATTCAAGAAGAACTGGGAATTCAAAAAAATAGAAATGGACAGGTAGGACTTTAAAAAGCCTATATAAGTATTGTATTTCACAAGAATGATGCAGGTGATACATAAGGTAGGAGTCAATGTTTGCCAGACACTGTGAAACATTAAGGGAGTTGTTATACATCCACCCTAGTTGGACACATAAAGGAAAAGAGTCATTGATATGTTTTATATGTTCAACTGGTGAGGATAAGGAACACTTATTCTGCACTTTTTCCTGGGAAGAAGCATCAATTTAAGACATGTAAGCCCCAGGACTTGGGGGTAGTAAACTACCATTACTAACATGGTAATGTTAGAACAAATGACCTTGCCATCTCTTGTCAGTACTCATAACCAAAGGAATTTTTCAAGTCCAGATGGCAGCATAAGGTGTCTCAGATGCTGACTGAAGAATTTTAGAAGTATTTAAAGCTCTGTATTATTTAAGTGCTCACGGTTGTTGGTGCTATGCTAGCCTGGCAAGCAAAGATATGCTATTGGAAACGATCTTTAAAGCAGTTTAGCTTTGGAGACCAAATGTCTCCAAACCCAACAGGGTTCCAGACACTGGTGTTTTGTTAAAAAGTTGCAATGGTCAGAGAGGAGGTAAATGAAGCAGAATGTAAAATTTAACTAAGCCTGACAGCTCCTCCTTTCCATGTGACAGATCTTTGGGCTTGGTTGCAGGTGTTTTACAATGGGCCAGCCCTGCCATTCAAACAATTGCTTGTACAAGCACTGACAAACCTTCTCAGCAATGTGTTTTTGTGGATAAATATGAGCTTCCATATTGTCTATGTTAAAATTGAATCCCGCTATTAAAAATTAATGGTGTATGTTGTATTATTCATTAGGAAAAAGATTTGCCTGACGATTGTTTCTTTTTAAGTAGGTGATCCATAATGTAAAGAAAATGCCATAAGAATATAGCTACTGCATGATCTCAGCATACATTGTTTTCTTGGTCATATGTTGGGTTTTGGTCATATATTGCTTACTACTTGCTAAATTCCAATAAGCTGTATTTTACATGGTTACTTGGAGGGAAGAGGCCAACTTCTATGCTGTTAGATCTTTGTATGATCTTCTTTTCTCTTTTGGCTTAAATTAGGTATGTACATCATGCATAAACGAGAAACTTTTGAACTGCTTGGACATCTCAGGCACATCACTAGGGATTACATATTAGAAGTATCATATCATAGAATCATAGAGTAGTTTGGGTTGGAAGGGTCATCTGCAACTAGATCAGACCCTTGTCCAACCTGATCTGGAATGTTTCCAGGGATGGGGCACCACCTGGAAAACTGCATTGGAACTTCTCTGGTCAACCTGTTCCAGTGTTTCACCACCCTCACTGTAAAAAATTTCTTCCTTACATCTAGTCTAAATTTATACTCTTTCAGTTTAAAACCATTAGTCCTTGTCCTAATACAACAGGGCCTGCTAAAAAGTTGTCCCCATTTTTCTTATAGGCCCCCTTTCAGTACCAAAAGGCCTTAATGAGGTCTTCCCAGAGCTTTCTCTTCTCCAGGCTGAACAACCCCAACTCTCTCAGCCTTTCTTCATAGGAAAAGGTTTTCTGTCCCTCTGATCTTCGTGGCCCTCCTCTGGACCCACTCCAACAGGCCCATGTCTTTCCTGTGCTGGGGGCTCCAGAGCTGGATGCAGGACTCGGGTGGGGTCGCAGCAGAGCGGAGTAGAGGCAGAATCCCCTCCCTTGACCTGCTGACCACGCTTCTTTTGATGCAGCCCAGGATACAGTTGATGTTCTGGTCTGCGAGTGCACATTGCCGGCTCATGTCCAGCTTTTCATCCAGTGCTACCCCCAAGTCCTTCTTGACAGGGCTGCTCTGAGCCTATATTGATACTGGGGTTTGCCTCAACCCAGGTGCAGGACCTTGCACTTGGCCTTTTTGAACCTCCCGAGAATCACACAGGCCCACTTCTTAAGTTTGTCCAGATCCCTCTGGGGATCCCCCTCCTAAAACTGCTTGCAAAGTCACCTGGATTTGTCTGTCATTAATCTGTAGAAAAAAACATCATAGGAAAAAGACTGTAATTATGTAGTTTTGCAAAGGAGAGCAAAGAGGAATGCTTTTGTAAAAGTTCATTGCAAACTGCTTTTGGTGTGATGCTGCTTCTCTTATCTCTTTACTTCTAGAGAAGCAGGAAAGGACTTCTGTTGCATTCACATCAGGAAACAATGGATAAAGGAAGTGTTCATTAACAGGTTTATTTTACATCAGAAAAGTCAGCCATAACAGTAAATATGCATATTTACATATGACACTCCGGAAAGTTTTTCTAACTACATAATATTTTTCTTTCAGCGTATACCCTCAGGGATCATCTGTTAAGAGCGACTACTCACTCTGGCTTGCTTTTTAGATGGAACTAACTATTTTAATTTCCCATAATAATATTTTCTGTCCACTGCTGTGATTTTCTGTCTCCTGCTGTGTTAGATATCATATGGATAAATTGTAAACTGGGAATCTGAAATGTCAAAATGACTGAGTAGCTACTTTGAAATAATGGATGCTAAAATTTAGTTAACAAAAATTGTAACAAACCTTTTAAAGTAGTAAATAGAAAAACTGTTCTAGTTTTATCTAGTCTATGATAGAAGATATATTAATTCTGATAGAGGAATATTATTTCATTGCTTCTGTCTTAAATGTATACTTCTGGTATTCACTTCAAATTTTTTTGCATTTCATTAAAATATTTGTAAATTTTGTTGAATAAACACTCTTGTTTGACAGGGTGTGTAAGTGTAAATGTTATATAGACAACACAATTTTCAGACAATCTAGATTGTCTAGATGTACTAAGGCAACATCTTGTCAAACATGGCATCTCACAGTCATTTCAAAAGAATTTAATAGTGTGAGGTTTAGAAAACATTAGCAGTAATGAGCTTTTCCATACTAATTCTAGCTTATGAAAAGAGTTCACTGCCCCCCATGCCCGCTGGATTGTTTTGAAATTAAATTAGTAAATCTGAAAGTTATAACCATTTATTTCTGGCAGGAAAAGAAGTCAGTGCTAGATAAGTGCTACTAATTTTTTATTGAGATTGAAAGTTTGCAGACTAGGTAGTCCTTCAGCTAGAAATTCTAGTACCTTTCAATAAATCAAGGAAACCTCATGGCAGAAAGTGTAGTTGATTTTATTTGTAAAGATTCCTGGCAAAGTGAAAAAGGGAAAAGCCAATGCACTATACACATTACATATATATATATATAAAATATAAAATTTTTATATATGTATATATCATATATATGTATGTATTTATAGTATTCCTACACACACACAAATACATATATGCAATGCCCATAATGCATTGACTGTATATTGACTATATATATATATGCATACATACATAGATACATATATAAAAATACATAAATATATAAAAAGGGATTCTTCTGAAGTAAATAAATCCCAAACCACTTCTACTTTTGGCTAAAAAATTAAGATGTTATTTGAAAACAATTGGATGTGTACAGAGCCACAGAAACTCAGTGAGCTGTAGTTCACTTAGGAGGTGTGGAGGGTAAGGGAAATGAACGCAACAGGGTGCTTCCCCACCACAGTAGTTCCAACAGCAACACCAGGTTATGGAGTTCCTTCCTTTCCCTATCTTAGGCCATTTGTTTCTGCTCCTGCAGCACAGTTCAATTCCTACTCCACCTCCTAAACCTCTAATCTGCTTTGTACTTAACTGAGGAAAAGCCATTGTCCAAGAAATGAGGTAAATAGTGAAAATCAATACGCTACTCAAACCTGGCTGCCTTTTCATAGGTGTTAGGGAGGTCTACTGTCTCCAGAAATCCCAGGGTTTCATATCACTGTAGATTCCCAACCATATAAGCAAGAACGAAGACTAATAAAAACACAGCTATTTGGCTGTGTTTCAGACTCCTGGAAAAGTCCACTGATATTCACGGTAACGTCTTCGTTCAATACTTGGTATTTCAGCATATCTCTCTGAGTGTAAATGATGGGAGCTGGGTGCCTTATGCAGCCTGTGGCAGTCTGTTTGGTTCTGTACTGGGTCAGCACTTTACCTGACAGTGTAGTCTGCTCCGTTTTTCTGTAAATCTTTTACCTCCTGTTCGTACCCTGTGTTGGTACCTTTGGAAGGGAGTAACGGAGGCATGACTGACTGTGGCCAACATACTGAATGCTTCTTTAGTCTAGAGAGCGCACACAATAGAAAAGCAGGAGAACATATTTAAAGGGACACCAGATTAGCTAACAGACCTGACTGAATAGTAGAGAAAACAGACTGACAAACTGTTTTAACTGCCAGGGTTTACAAACACAGTAAGTCAGCTGTGAGCAGTTAACTACATGGGCATGTAAACCTTGCCTAAAAAATGGAAGAGTCACAGACTACATTTGCAACTACAGCTATATGTGTCTGAGAGCTGCTTTATTTCATAACAAATGATTATAGCAATTCTGTTCTGCTCAGGAGCCAAGAATCAAAAGAATGTAATGTTTATATGCCATGGTTACTTTAAACTAGGACAAATATATTCATCAATTTGCATAGAAACAGAGCAGGAAATGAGAAAGGGGAAAGGACAGAAGCCATAAAAAGTGTTTTCTTTTCCCTCAGATTTGTTGCACCTTTACTTTTCAATCCAAGTGGGCAGATTGTATTTTGAGATTCCCAGTTCCAAGGAAATGAGCATCTCACACCCGTCTACGCATACTCTCAACTTGCATTTCTCAGTTGTGTTGTTCTTTGGCTTATGATCATCTATGTAGGACCCATACAACCAGTTCGCTCTCCTCCTCTGCCATCACCAATGATAAATCCCCAACTTTTCATCCACTCCTAAAGCAATGTGTTTGCACTGCATACCATCAAATGTAATTTTATATTTGATTTAGTCTACAATTTTCTAAGAATTGGTCAAGCCCATTGATATGATACCTCAAAATATACTCACACATCCTGGCTGACATATTCACTAAATATCAAGCCACACTTTCCCAACCAATAATTTCTTCCTGTCTTTGACACATTTCTTCAAGTAGTAATATTCCTAAATATATTTTTTCTATTGTGAATGAGATTCTAATTAAAAAGTAGAGCTGCTTCTGGTGTTGGTTCAACATTTGGAGTTCACAACATTCCATTCTTCCCATTTTATTAAAACATTTTCACTACTGTAGAATCATAGAATCTTTGGGTTGAAAGGGACATTTGAGATCAGCTAGTCCAACCCCTCTGCAATGAACAGGGACATGTGCAACTCGATCAGGTTGCTCAGAGCCCCATCCAACATGACTTGGAATGTTTCCAGGGATGGGGCATCTACCACCTCTCTGAGCAACCTGTGCCAGTGTTTCACCACCCTCATTGGGAAAAATTTCGTCCTTAGGTCTAGCCTGAATCTACCCTCTTTTACTTTAAAACCATTACCCCTTGTCCTATCGCAACAGGCCCTGCTAAAACATCTGTCCCCATCTTTCCTGTAGGCCTCCTTTAAGTCCTGGAAGGCTGCAATAAGGTCTCCCTGGAGCCTTCTCTTCTCCAGGCTGAACAACCCCAACTCTCTCAGCCTGTCCTCACAGGAGAGGTGTTCCATCCCTCTGATCATTTTTGTGACCCTTCTCTGGACTCGCTCCAACAAGTTCCTATCTTTCCTGTGCTTTCCAGGTGGGGTTGCAGCAGAGTGGAGTAGAGGGGCAGAATCACCTCCCTCCATCTGCTGGCCATGCTTCTTTGGATGTAGTTCAGGTTACAGTTGGTCTTCTGGACTGGGAACACACATTGCTGGCTCATGTCCAGCTTTTCATCCAGTGTTATCTCCAAGTCCTTCTTGGCGCCGGGACACGTCTCTGGTGTCACAGAGAGAATGCTTTCTAAAAAGATATTTATGGAAGCTTCCTTTTTGTTTTTCCTAAAGTATCTTTTCTAGCAAAGAGGAAAAAACTCAGTTTCATGTTCTATTTTTACAGATATTATTTGATCCGTTCAATTTACAAACCACAAAGGGCAGACGTCAAAAGCTACACTCGGTATAGAAGAAAAACACTGAACAGAAGTTTTATTTCATTCTGATGTTTTTTCTATTTACATACTGATCACCCTTGGTAAGAGACTTACAGTTGAGTGTATCTTTCTGAGTTGATCTTAAATTTGATTTTTTAAAAAGCAAATAGAGATCTCATTTACTTTACCATTTAGCGTTATTTACTCTTCTCTAAGCTTTTATCAATGGTGTAAAATGGAAAAAATCAGTGCTGTTTTAAAATGCTTAAATAACGATCCTCTTGTGAAATATCCAGGGTCTCTCTTCATGTTAGACTCCTACATTGTAGACTTCTGCATCTGTGCTAGTTATCCCAGTCCCCTCTTGTAGCCGGTGGAGGGAAGCAAACATTTCTTGTCTGATCTATCTACATTAGGATGACATAAACTGGCACCGAGAAAAAATCTATTTTCCTTCAATGTGTATCTGTCTTTTTTGATCTATTTTTCTTACTACTCTACATCCCTGATTATTACATTTTCTAGATTTTTTTTTTTAAATTACAGTGTTTCTCATTAGCACTTCAGGAGATCCAGGCCATTTGAATCTGACACAAAGTAGGTGATTGCCATCATGAATGTTCTTCACCAAGAGCCAGTGAAGAGCTACATGGCTCAACACTAATCACATATTTGTATTAGATGTTGAAATATATAATAAGTTTCAAGGAATGGATGCACTTTATACTGAATTGTAGATGGCTATAGACTAGAGAGTGAAGTTTTACTCCTAACTCAAGTAATCATTGGCAGGCAAGTCAAGTGCACAGACATTGAAATCTTCATACAAGTGACACTGTCCCTTGTTTAGCAGAAAGATACTGCCAGAATGGCCTCCAGGAAAATTAAAGGTGATAAGCTCTGGGAGGAAAGAGTTGAATGTGACTGTGATCACCAGAGGGAAATGAAATTATTCCTAGGGAGCTACCATGGTTTACCAGAGAAAAACATTTTGCTGGATGGTGTCTGAGAGCTGCGTCAGTTAAATGCACACGGACAGCCAGCTGTGTTTAAATGGAGGGAAAGAAACTATGAACATTTATTTTTATGAGAGCAGGTTTAATATTGCATTACTTTTTATATTTACATGGCTCTTTTATAAGCATCTGTAACTGCCATCTTTATTTTGACTATTATAAAAACAAAACAAAAATGTCCAAATTACATTCTAGTTTCAAGTGATAAATAACTAAGAAAACTGTCTTCTTGTGAGGCAAGAGCATGCCTCATGCTCAGCAAAGGTACTGAGAGACTGTAGTTTGTCCTAGCATAGAAATCATACTAACCTTACTGCTTCCTTAACAAGCCTAATACAAGTTCTAAATAGTGTTTTAGGTATGTGAACTGGTCATAGAGCCTGAAAAGAAGTAGTCAGACTCCTTGGAGGTTCCAAAACAGTAAACAAAGTTGAGGAATTGCTTCAAAAGACTATTTCTTTTTATGTGTCCATGTAATTAGTGGTTATAGATATTCATTATTTTGTTTCATTAAAGACCTGAAGTGTGCCAGCACAGCAGGTACAGAAAGAAGAACCCAGAATTCTCATTACGCAGGTACAATATCTGTGATCCCATCAAATGCCACTGATGCTGTGCTGGCAATTTCATCATCAGGGAATAGAGATGAGGTACAGCATGTAAAGTGGAAAGGCTGGTGTGCTAGAGGCTTTGCAGTAAGTCATAGAGAGGTGGGTTTGAAGCTCCCCATTAGTGGCTTTGGAACCACTAAGAGATTTTAGGGCAGAGGAACTGAGAGGTAGAACTTGCAGTGCATCTTTTTTTCAGTAAATATGATAAATTTTTTTGTTATTTGAGAAACTCTCTGATTATGAGACACATTGTATTCACATTCAAGACATCAAGCTACCATAATTCAAGTGAACATAAAAAGGTCTCATTCCAGCACTACATATGGTAACTAATCATTATTGTTTTCTGATCTGTTTGATTTTAGGTGAAGTCAAGCTTCCTTCCACTGAATTTTTATGTTTTTCTGGGTTGTCTATCTAATGAATCCGGTAAACTGACAGGAGATACTAATTTGAGATATAATAATTGTAGGCCTACAATATTTATAAAAGAATTAAAAATTTGTGCATGGAAGATGTATATGTTGTTCACAATTGCAGACAATGACTTGAAAGCATGTACTTGTACAATATTTTAGGAAAGGAAAAGTTCAGTGAAGGTATATGATAAAGCACTAGAAAATAACAATGATTTCTGTCTCTCTGCCCTTGGCTGCGTGCTCCCTCTTCTTGTGTCAGCTCAAGCTGCTATGCAGCCCTGTGGGTTCCCTTTTCCTGGGGATTGGTGGTGGGGGTCTGCTGGTGTGAAGGTTTTCTAAATTCTGAATGAATAGAAAGGAGATGGCTATTATTAATGCACGAACTTGGAAACTGCATGCACAGTGTAACACTCCAATTCTTATTATTGCCAGAAGCAAACTCATTCTATATATGTGGAGCTATGATTTTTTTGTTAAGTCTAATTTGATAGTCTAATCAAAATAAAGCAAAGAGTTATAATAATACTAACACATCACTACCATTTAATAATAGTACTACCATTCACAGTCCAAATTAGTATGGGAAAGACTCTATAAATACAGCTAATTACACAGAAAAAAATTCTTAGTCTCTACATATTTCCTCTGGTGTTACTTTCCAGCTTTCCTCCAGGTTCTTAAGGTTGTTGGCCAGTCTTTCTCAAGCAGAGGAGACAGGAAGTGGTGCCAGTGAGTTGTCTATGTCCCCACTTCTATCCCAGCAGGGGTTTGATGCTTCTGGTGAAAAAGGAGGGGGTTCCTTCCTCCTTGTTCTTGGGGTCTCTTAATTTGTTCTGTTATTTTAATAAGATTTCAGTTTCTTAGTTTCGTATTCTCTTTGTACAGCTAAACTGGCTTAAGAAGATTGTATTCCTGTAGTAACCACTGACTGACCGTTGTGATTTTTGTTTAGTTCAGCATGTCTGGTACCACTCTGTGTTTACACTCTTGCAAGCCAGATTTCATTTTATGATCATAGATAGTTCAATCTACAAAGAATAATCACTTTCTCGCTCTAAACCAAAGCTAACTTAAACCAAACCTGACTGCTAGGTAATACCTATCATAGCTAAAACAAGCTAAATCAGCTTAGGCCATAGGCTAGCCTAGGCAAGTCCGGAGCTCCTACACCGTGAGGTTAACACCACGCCTGTGGACTTTTAGTCATAATGGTAAAATACCATGATCACTGGACTAAAAAAGCTCTACCTCTCTCACAGCTTATCCCCCCAGGTCTGTACAGCTCTGGAAGTTCCTGATCATTGTGGGCTCTGCATAGCATGCAGTGCATATCTTCAGATTGTCATCCCTGAGAAAATGTTGTTCATGACCTCATAGGGACTGGAAGATTGGCCACCACCCTGGGACTTATCTCCTGAAGCACCTATAGCACTTGTCTGTCCCAGTGCTCAGAGAGCACCAACAGAAGCTGTGACAGGACTCTGATGCGTATGGCAGGGCTGAAGAGACCACAAGCAAATGTCACGCCTACAATTTACTTTCTGCCTGAAACCTCCTGAGCTTTATCTCTGCCAATGCAATTCTACCTGTCAAGTGTTTTTGCAATTAGAGATGGCCATGTCCTCCTGCAGCAGAGGGTGTTATCAATCCTGTGTAAGTAGATGTTGGAACACTGCATAAAATTCTTGGTTCATGGAGATAAACAGAGCTATGAATTCTGCTATGGATATTGAAAACAAGAATTACTTTCTAATTCATGCTTTTTCTTTTGCAAGCTACTTTCTTTTTGTAAAGGGTTAAGCATCTCTGTCCTCTTGACCCAGTGGCAGTTCCTTGCTTCTTTCCACTTGCTTTGTAGATGCAGCATATCGGCACACTCAACCTTCAGCCATACCTTATGTCCACAGCAGTCACCTTCCACCGATTCGATGGTTCCTTTTTTGAAAGAACACATGGCAGGAACTTCTGCTTAAGTTAGGAATAATTATCTACAATGTGCTCATAAAACACAGCAAAAACTTGAACTCTTCTGTTTTTCCTGTGGCATTTACCCAACATAGAAAGAATTGTCTGTTAAAATGTGTTTTAAAATGATGTTTTGGGCCCACATCTGTAGTTATCTCTGTTAGCGACAGCAACCCATATAAAAATCTAGTAGTTTCAAGGGGTTGACATATGGCTTCTGCAAATCAAAAAGTAATCCTGTTTTCATTGACTATTCAGTCTTACAACAGTTTGCATTTCAGTTTAGGAAAATTAAGAAGAAAACCAGAGGAAATCCTACTGAGTTTTGAGGACACGCTAAGTTCACATAAAGCTCAGAACTTGCAAGAGCTTGGAACTTGCAACAGCGGCTGTATTACTTGTGCAGTTAATTATTCATTTTGTGAGGAAAATAAATGACTAGTAGAGAAAGCATCACTTCAAGTGATGAGTGGAAAGTGATTATTTACTATGCAGTGATTTGACATACCTTGTTCAGGTTGTAGGCAAAAGGTATTTTAACATGAGAAAGATAAGCTAATGTTTGCCAGCAGTTACTCATATGACTGCTCCTCCCTTTGCTGAAAGGGAAACAAGGTGCAAGCTATAATGAATCTTCTCTATACTTTCATTCTGGGTGGATCTGCAAAAAAAACCCGTGAAAATCAGTGTGACGTGTGACTTGTAGACATGGCCCATGCCATTAAAGGTAGTCATTTAATTTTGAGAAGTATGTCAAGAAGCAAAATCCAAAGAGAGTTTTGACTTTTCTGTCTGTTATGCCATCAGTATCCAGCTCTGCTGGATTTCTAAGAGAAGTTCAGATAGTCAGAGAGCAGAAAAGGATGCTATTGTTTGTATTAGAGTGGCATCCTGGGGAGATCCAAGAACAGAGCTCCATTGTGCTAAGCAGTATAGAAATGGAGTAACTGACATCATCTGTCCTGACAGGGATGCCAGGAATTCCTCAAAGATGGGAATTCAGAGGGGAGAACTAAAACTGTACAGGGCGCAACAGAGCACCAGATCAGACCTTAGAGTTGCTCAGAGCTGTAGGGTATGTCCTCCTCATTAAGGGAGGCACTGTGCAGAACTAGTAGCTCAAGCCCCAAAAGTGGTACAGCTGCATCTATGGATAGCAGGATTACCTATAGGAAAAATCTGAATCTTCATCTATGGCTCAGTAAATGTTTCAACCCATTGTTGGAGCAAGATTCAGGGTCAAAAATGATACCAAGTTGTATGTTTTTGACAGCAGAACGTGAAGTAGAGATTCTTGGTTTATGAAATAACATTAGGATTAAATATTTAAAAGAAGATTCAGGAAAAACTACTATAAATCCCACCAAAATGCTTTTTTATATAAGAGCGAGAGAACAAAGTCAGTCCATGACAGTAGACATCCCTGAGTTAAGGAGAGAATTCCATTTTCTCAGGAGTCTTTATATGAAGCTTGATTTTTATGAATCACAATACCTTGTTCTTGCCAAGTTCTGCCCCTTGTGTTCTTCAGTTCTAAGATATAGTTAAGAGCCATTTTGGGTATCTTAAAGTAAGAAACATCTGTTGTAGCAGTGTGCCAGCATTGCCAGGGATTGGCTCTCAATCTGAATTTTTACTAGGCACTACCTTAGCAAACATACTGTGCTTGTCAGCATTATGTAAAAAGGGAATCGTGTCAGGTCTTTCTGTAACAGATAAATCTTTTATTTTGGGAAAAATTGAAAAAAGTGTTCTCCTAATACTTATTTCCTATCTTTCAAAAACAATAATGATTTTACAAACATTTCTAATAGCAGGTAGTGAAAAGGTGTGCTGCCTGTTACTTATTCTATGAGAAGCCTACCTGGTCTTTCATCTTTCTTTTTTAATCTTGTTATTATTGATTAATCAATTATGTTTCCTAGTACAAATTTTTTAAAACTGAAAAATGATCAATGTTTTTTTTTCCCCAATACAGCCTATGTTTTCCCCAATACGTAGTCATATAAATTCATTTAATATTCATGAAACCAAGCTAATTTTTTAAAAAGCCAAAAAACCCCTCAGAACACTGGGATAAAGATGATGGAGATGGCATGTTTATCTCTTACTAATACTTTCTCAAAAGTTCTTGAACTTGCTGTCTAATTGCAAACAAATTCATCGAAGGGGCAGAGGTATCAAAATTATGCCAGGTTCCTATAAACTTCGTAAAAATTTAAAGCTGGGTAGATGAGCGATTTATTTTTCTTTCCTTTTTAGGAAAGGTTTCTGAAGGAGAGCCAAGGAAGGGTTTACTGTGCTCTGGTGTGCTCTGGCACATGAGACAAAAGAGATCACTGCAGCACAGCAGTGTTCATACAGCAACCGGACTAACTGGACGCGTGTCACCAGTCATAGTATGCAGTAATTCAAAGCATAAGAGGGAAACACAGCGAAGGAACTGGGTGTCCTGCAGAATGGCTCAGGTGCAGAGCTGGTTATTTCTTGTGGTGGGGGGAACACTGATGTATATATCATAAATCATATAGGAATAAGGCTTTATAGGTCATTAATAGGCCCACTGGAGCAGAGTTCAGTTTACAAATTCACGTTTCCTACTTCAGTTCCTCATTTTTATATTTGTTAATGTAAGATAGCCACAAAAGGGAGAATTTACTACTACTGGTAATGATGCTGCTATTACAAAAATGAGTAAATAAATAAAAACTGTAGACTTCCTGCAGAAAGCAGTATAACAAATCTAATGATACTTTATTTCTGAAGTGGTAATACTAGTTAACTACAATATGATCTGAAGCTCTACTATCGCTGTAACAAGTGGAACTTACTCTTTGAATTGTATTTGCTATGCTGCCTGTCATTAAAACTACAGGATAAATCCGTATTGGAAATAACTGTTAGTTACCATCTATAACTGTCAAATCCTTATGTTTAAAGTGAAAATCTTACATTTCAATGACATCCATTTTATTTTATAAATTTAGGTCAAAGCCAGTAACTTGTAACCATGAGAGCAAGATAAAAAAAATCTAGTAATATTGAGTCCAAGATAAGGATTGACCCTTAACTTTTATATTTTAATTGGCTTTATTTTTTGGCTGCATAGCACTGAACCAAAAATGTTATGATCTCAGTTGTTTTTAACCAAGGTGTCTTATGCAGAAGTTGATTTACTTTCTTTCTTTACTTTTACTAGCAAACAATTTAGAGTAAATTTCCTCTAAACTTTTTCTCCCAGAATTTCTCATGATGCATTTCATAGTGTATCCATCTTTCTCTCTAGTTAACTTCCATTTTTCCTTCTTACTTGGAATTAATTTGAATAAATAGTTTACACAGAGATGTATTTGGATGCATACTTTTCATTAAAGGTTCTGCATATTGTTCCTACACTTTTTTACCTGTACAGTAAAAAACCATTCAGCTGTACTTTAGAAACATTTGCTGCAAGTTAAAGATACAGTTTTCTCAGATGATCATTTTTGTTTTTATGGGGTTTTAAAATCAACTTACCCTGTGAAAGACCAGAAAGTCAAAATCAAACAAACACCTTTTTATTTAGATAAAGAGGATAAAAACATCTTTGAGGCCCCTAAAAAAAGATTGAATTTACAGGTTCAGAAGTCAGTACTTCCTTCTTTTTTTCAGGATAAGGTAGGAGAAAACCTATTCTTTAATTTAAAGGCATTGTCTGAAAACATTGTTAACAATGTTTTCAAAGATCTTTTATTTGCAGAGCCCATTTTGAAAAATTTCTCTGCTGATTTCAGTCAGAACAAGATTGCATGAAAAAAATGGAAATTGTATCCCAGATTTTTCTTTTGTTAAAATGAGTAGTTTTTGTCTTTGTACATTTTCAGTTGCCAGTTTATATGGGGCATATATCATAAGCTTATGATGTCTTAGGGTTTGCATTATTAGTTACAGTCTGTTTCTCAGCTGTAGCTTTTTGTAAACAGGCTTATGAATATCACAGGCAGTTCTCTCTCATCAAATCATCTTCTAGTTCTCCAAACTCAAAGATAACATTTAGATTTAATTTCTATTATATAATGATCTGCTCTATCCACCTGGATGATAATGAATAAGCGATGGCTTTCATAAATATTGTATATGAGATGGAACAATTTAACTATGTGGAGTCTCCTTCCGTGACATTTGCATAAAATGATGGCAT
>NW_010531234.1:26825-59499 GCF_000687285.1 Phaethon lepturus | reverse complement strand
TTCCCATCATACACAGGATCAAAGAGCTATTATGCTCTATCTGCAGCTGTTAAATGCTTTCAAAGACTGTTTTCACTCTCTCAATTTTTCTAGAGTATTTGCCATAGGGGAGTATCAGAGTTTCCACTGTACTTGAACTGTAATTTCCCAAAACCAATGTTGTGTTCAGGCGACTGCCATGTTGTTTAATTTCTTAGGATTCAGCATCTGAGTTATGTAACACATAGCATACTACAGTCATGAAAAATGTGATCTTTTGTTCTCAGGCACTGGAGCTCTCCAGGGAGCTGCCAACTGTCTCCTGCTGATTCACTAGGGGAGAAGTGGCTGCTACCACCTTCCTCAACATGCTGCATGTGAGAATGATGACCTGGAACAGGTCAGCTGGAATAGGGAGGAAACAGGACACAAAGGCATGCATGTATGTGTGTGAATTTAAGGGGGAGGTACAAAGATGAGGAAGAGGTACAAGGATGAGACTTAGATTTAAATTTTTTTCAGTCTTCTTGTTACGGTACCAGAAACTGAACTCTTAGTGCAAGGGTAGTTATGCATTGAAACACCATGCTGCAGCTATAGAGTTCTGCTAGAGTATGGTGAGGACTTTGGTGGCTTAAAGCAGGGCCTGGTGGGAACTGGTCCTACAAAACACTGTTAGGACATCACTTAGGTACTCACCTTTGCTGATGCTCATACATCATTTAGCTTTGAAAATCACAGAATGGTTGAGGTTGGAAAGGACCTCTGGAGATCATCTAGTTCAATCCCCCTGCTCAAGCAGGGTCATCTACAGCAGGTTGTCCAGGACCGTGTCCAGTCCAGCTTTAAGATTTTGCAGGGAGGGAGACTCCATAACCTTTCTGGGACACCTGGTCCAGCATTTGACCCCCTGCACAGCAGAAGTGTTTTCATATCTTCAGAAAGAATTTCATGTATTTTAATCTGTGTCCATTTGTCGTGTTTTAACCCCAGCCAGCAATTAAACACCGCGCAGCCACTCGCTCACTCCCCCATGGTGGGATGCGTGTGAGAATTGGACGAGTAAAAGTGAGAAAGCTCATGGGTTGAGATAAAGACGGGAAAGCAAAAGCCGTGCACACAAGCAAAGCAAAGCAAGGAATTCATTCACCACTCCCCATGGGCAGGCAGGTGTTCAGCCATCTCCAGGGAAGCAGGACTCCGTCACGCGTAATGGTTTCTTGGGAAGACAGATGCCTTAACTCCGAATGTCCCTCCACCCTTTTCTTCTTCTTCGTCCCAACTTTATATACTGATCATGATGTCACATGGTATGGAATATCTCTTTGGCCAGCCTGGGTCAGCTGTCTCAGCTGTGTCCCCTCCCAGTTTCCCGTGCACCCCCAGCCTTCTTGCTGGCAGGCCAGCACAAGAAGCTGGACAGTCCATGACTGCTCAGCAACAACTCAGAACATCAGCACGTTATCAACACTTTTTCATTCCAGATCCAAACCATAGCCTCACACTAGCTTCTGTGAAGAAAATGAACTCTAGCCCAGCTGAGACCAGGACACTATTGCCTCTTCTCCTGTCAGTGGGCACCACTGAGAGAAGTCAGTGGCTTCTTCTTCTTCATTCCCTCCTCTCATATTTGTACACACGGATAAGATCCCCCTGAGCCTTCTCTTCCCCAGGCTGAACACTCACAGCTATCTGAGCCCCTCTTCATATGTCGTATGCTCCAATCTCTTAGTCATCTTCATGACCCTGCATTGGACTCACTCTAGTAAGTCCATATCTTTCTTGTACTGGGGAACCCAGCACCGGACCCAGCACTTAGTATGTATGTTTCATTAACACATTCTAACAGGGTTTTACAACAGTATTTTATGACCGCAAATACAAGAGTGGCTAAATACCCCCGGACTAATGGGATCAAAAAGAAGAACGGACTGGATGCTCACATGCTATAACTAGTATTTATGTTGTAATAAACAGTATTTTTTTCTTGTTTCTCAGTATTTACAATATTGGAATTTATTGAAGGTGCCCCTCTATTTTGCGTAATTACATCTCATCACATGAAGAAGCATTTCTTTTATTTTCCAGAAAATGAATGCTTTATTTTTTACCTCCACAGAAGAAGTACTAAAAAAGACAATGAAATTATATTTCTCACATTTTTTTGGTAACTTTCACTAGAAACTAAACTAGCACTATCTAGTTAAATTAATGAAGATAAATCACTTCATCATTACTTAGTTATAAAACAATATCACTCTTTTATTTACTATGGCTTTCTGCAGGTGTCTTTTAGGACTAGTTTCCAACTTTTTCAAAACATCTTAGTGTTTAGATATATTATTGGGCTGTAGGAGGTATGCAAACAAAGTAACTTGTAATCCTTTGCTTTGAAGAATTTGCAACCTAAGGCTATGTCTACAGTATCTTTTAATCTGTTTGCAAGAAAAACTGTTATGGAGGGTATTTTCTTGTATTTCTACACCGACCAAAGCTCAAACCAGACATTTAAATGGCCATTCAGTAACTTAAATGAAACTACTCATTGACTAGAAAATAACGTGATGTATAAGTTAGTGTTAAGTATTAAAATTCCAGGCAAAAAGGGATCTTAGTAAACCTTAATAAAAAAAAAAGAACACAAAGCTCCATGTGATACCATTTACAATCTACAGCAAGAGACTGAGGCTTACTACTTGATTCTTACTCATTTGTTTTAACATCTTCCTTTCCCAGAACACAGCTGACCTCCTAAAACACCGCTAAACCACTTATATTATGCATATTTACAGTTGGTTTCATTAAGAATCTCAAACTGGGGAAAAAAGCTAATAATTTAGAAGATATTTCTCTAAAATCACCACTGTTAAGACAATGCCATCACAATCATGATTTCATTTACAAGTATCTTTGAAAAAATTTAAACTCACTCGACCTCAAAAGTGTGAGCACTACGAAAAAAAATCCATTTTCACACTAGAGAACAAGTCTAGTAAGTAATGCCACCTCCTTTCTGCATTCTTAATTAAGAGTGACATGAATGTAATTACTTAATTAAGTACTCAAAGGGCAGAGGTGTCCAGGTCTACCAAACAAAAGCCCTTGATGACAAAAGACCTTTTTTTAATGTGCAACTATTTTGAAGATAGTAAAGGGCTTACTAGTAATATTAATACTTCTTTGGCTTTAATTTCATCATGGAAGGCCTGCTGCTAAGCTTTGTTTCATAGGAACAAGGGCTGCGTTCAAATTTTAGGGTCACTAATAAGCAATCTCAAGTCCTATCTACTCTTCAAGGAAAAAGAAAGGAGGTGGCCTAACACCCATTGAATTAATATGTCCTGCTGAGGAGCAGAAATCAGTTTAAAAGACAGCACTTCGTTTATGAGGAAAAGGACAACAGAACAAAAATAGATCAACCCATACTGGCTTCCCCACAGCATGATGATTTGCAGTCCCTTGGTTTCCTGGATAGACAATTGTTCATTTTACAGGCACCAGACACTGAGTTTGCAATTTTCATAATTCGCCATATAAAGCCAGGCTGCTTAAATCCTTAAATCCAAATTAAAATCTCCAGTAAAATCCATCACTTTGCAAATAGCCAGTTATACTAAAGGTTTACAGATGAATTGTCAAAGAAATTATTTGCTTATGAGTTGCAAAAGTAGTTACTAAAAGAGAGTACCTTAAATGATACAAAATCTTGCTTGGTATTTTAAGATGCATTTAATGCTGAAGGCTTTAGTGTAATTACCACGAAATCCCAGAGAGCTTGTCATGGACTACTCTTGAAGTAGATTCTTATTATACAAACAAAAGTTTTGTCTGGGCAGATCTACGAGTGATATATTGTAGGGTTACATAAGAGAGATAAATTAACACTGCATATTCATACCAGCACTCGCATTTGTAAGCTTATTTTTTAATACAGCTGTCAGGCAAACAAACATACAGAAGCTGTCTTGTAGAAATATAATAGAAAATCACCTGTTAAAGTTTTAGTCAAACATAGTGGCAGTGGCTGAGAGCATGTGTTGGTATGCACTGCAAGCTCCAGTTGATGCCTCTATACTATAGCGTATCTTTTTTCCCCCATCTGCTTATGCCACAGAAGTATTTTCTTAAATGTGACTATAGGCATACTAGCAAGTGTACTAAACCCTTGTAGCACTGAGAGTCAAAACCAGTCTTCTTAACGGAAGACTGCATATCCAGCTTTGACATTGGTCAGATACATCAGATATGTCCTGGGCTCTTTTTTTAAACTTAGTTTTGACCCGGAACAGATTGACAAAAGTCTTCACAAATGCTCGGTATCCCCCCCCAAAAAAGAAAAAATCATCAGTGAAAGTATCTTTTAAAATACTTTTCCAAACTAAATCATTGCTGGCCCAGAACCTGGAACCGCTGATGTCCCTATCTGGTTTAAGAGCACAGCATAGGAACTGCCCAGGGATCCCTCCCTCCTCAGGGAATGGTCTCCTGAGTAACTGCTCTGAGCAACAGCGCTGGAGGTGGGCATCTGACACCCCGGCAGCACAGGCACTGCAGAGCTAAACTCATACTAGTAAATAAAATTTGCCTGGCCTGTTAGGGAACAGCACAGGCCAGCTGCTGCCTCTGTGATGAGGGCTGGGAGCAGCAGGGGCTCATGTGGGACAGCCAGGTCCAACCTTCAGTCCAGATCTATAGCACAGCAATGAGGTAGTTCCAAAGTCAAGCCTGGAAGCCAGCCTGCAGGTCAGGATCAGGTCCAGCAATCACTTGGCAGACCCATGGTGATGAGGCAGGGCCAAGGTCAAAGCAGAAAGTCAGCCTGCAGGTTGGTGTCTGGATCAACAAGGCCCATCACCAGCCATAACTGTGGCTGAACTTGAGACCAGCATTCCTCTAACTCAAACCTGCGCCTGAGCTTAAATAGAATTTCTGAGCCCACAGCTGTGGGTGGAGACCCCCAGTGAGGTTGATCAGGACCATTAGTGCTCTCAGGGCCCTGACAGGGGTGTTTTCTTTTTCCTGGAGAATAAGTATCGTGAAAAGGTTCATATCCATCTCCTCCTGCAAAATAGGAGAGTTTGCCCTCATCCATGCTGCCAGCTGAGAACAGTACCTGAACCACAGAGTACTAGTAAGCATGGGGCAAAATATGCCAGGAGATGTGCTGCATGGACAATTTCCACCTGGGCTAGAGCCCATGGCTTGGTGTTGTTTAACGTTGTGATACAGATGTAGCCTAAGAGCCTCTGCTGGGAGCCAGGAGCTGACAACTCTGTTAGAGCTGACGTACAGATTCTTGGCTCACTGACAGCAACTTTGAACTGAATCATCTTGGAGTAACAGCAAGTAAGTCTCAAGATTTTCTTCTCTGATGACAGCTCTTTTAATTATAAGCATACTAGAATTGTTTGTCCTGATAAACATAGTCTCAAACCTGCTACTTCTGATAGCATCATGAGTGATGTTGACATATGGAGTGCCAGAGAATGTAGATAACCCCATTATGATCTTCCTCAAGGAAGATTCCTACACTGGTGCAGTTATTTTCATAGTGGGATCATCTCCAACAATGATACAGAGATCTCTCAACTTTCAAGTCATTGAGAGATTGTGAGATCTCTTTCTGTGTCTAAAAGATGATTGTTTCCTTTCTGCCTCATATTAGATCTGGAGAAAAATTATGAAAGCCCCTATGTATTAAGCCTGACCATAGTTCTCTGACCTTTGCTATAAAAAAACACAAGCATAATTTAAAAATAGTAGTCACAGTGAATAGAAAATGACTTATTTTTTACCTACCTGTCATAGGTTTTCCTTGTTGGCCACCATTCCACTAGTTTTTTGATCCTTTTCCATTAGAGACATTCTAACCTACCTCACATGAATAAAACATAGCACTCTGGTCCATTCGGAGCAACAGCAGCTTCAACAAGGATGGACTGTAACAGCAACTTTTCTGTACAGAAAGTATGTAGTTAAAAACATCAGCAGAAGTGCAGCACTTGTGATTTCTGTTCTGTGTATGAATCTTCATTCTAGATGAATCTGTTTTATCATTGCCATCTAATGAACACAGAAATCTACCAGGCCATCCTGTAGGATGCTGTGCAGGATAGTTCAATAGTTTATTGGGCTTGTGTGATTTCTTTATAATATGTCCATTATAGCTTTGAAAGAAAAGCTCATCTGCAAGAACTGAGGGTGGGATTCTATCCCAGTTTAAGACACCTACATTTATACGTCCAGATGTGCACTACTCTTCTAAATTCCAATTGCATTGACTGGAGATCTTGACATACAGCTGGTGAAGCTTATACAGTGAAACAGCTGATAGTTGATTTGTGTTTCCTCTGGGGTGAGTAGTTCTCCACTGGCAAGAAGAGCTCAGATCAATAGAATCCTAACAGTCATGTACCTATACATGTAAACGAAGATGTCTTAACCTTAACCTCTACACTGAATCCTACCCTGCACATCTACCTCCAGCAAATGAGTGTGGAGTGTGATCCCTGGATCCAGAGGATACAGTGATGCCTGTGGTCTAGGTTCTACCTTTAAGCTTTTACTCCACCTGAGCTTTCCCAGTGGGGGAGCAGTATGCCTGGGACAGATCCAGTAGCTCCAAAGGCAGCAGTAGGGAATCCCAGTCTAGCCCAGTTCATATAGGGCTTAAGGAAAGGTGTCCACTCATGGCTTTCTCATGTTGGAGTACTGGCATCAGGAATGTTTTTAGGGCAGCCTCAGCATTCTGGCTTGTCTGAGCAGAACCGAGGCCAGTCCTGTACCAGAAAGAGAAAGCCAGCTCGCTGGGGAAAGAGAGGGGAAGAACCAGGGGACAAGCATCACTTTCCCTAAAACCTCATAAATTCAGGCCCACTTTACTGAGAAGCTAGTTTGTTTACTAACTAGCCATGCCCTCACAGGTTGTTGTATTCTGTCATTCTTGCTGCAGACTGACATGTTGCCTTCTGCCTTGGTACCAGTTGAACTCATAGCAAGTCTATAGAGACTCGTAGGTTGAAGTGTACCTGGTAGGTCTAGACCACCTGTGTCTGGCAGGGTAGAGTCACGCTGTTCTCCAGGAGGAGCCACCACTGAGGGTGCAGCACGAGGCACAGCAGCCCACAGTGCAGGCAGTCTTCATAAACCCCCAGACTGAGAACACCCTTTGTGTGGGTTGTACCTATTTCCATAGAACAATCATTACCTTGTTGGTGTATAGCGCTCTTTAAGACAGCAGAATAGTTTAAAATATCACCTGTCCTTCATGAATATACAGTTGGGGTGATCAAGTGCAAATGGATCAGTTCGCCTGGACACTGTAGTCAGTGTCTTTGCCCCATCTTACAATTTCTCTCAGAGTGATTGTAGGCAATTATGTTCATAGCATCCATTACCTTACTGACTGTTGCCCCATAAAGATCAATATGGGCTTTAAGAGAAGCAAGACTTCTGATTTGAATCAATCCTGTATGGGGTGTTTGTGTTAAGCTGTCTGCTTTCTTTTAAAGGATACCAGAAATACACTTTTCACACCTACACTTTTAGAATACATCTGTTGCATGAAGCAGTTTGTAGGGACTTTGGCTGTTGAAAGCTTTAGCCCTTGTTCCCAGCTCCATCTCAGCTAACCGCCTTTCAGGAGAAGAATTCGTAGTTTATTTAGTTGTGTTACACTTAAAGCTTGAAGCCCAGTGTACCTGGGTGTAGCCTACCTGTGGGTACTGCTCAGAAAAATTATTATGTTTGACAAACTTAGAGCAATGGGATTAACTTGATATAAACTGGACATTTTCTTCTTTTTTTTTTCCTTCCTTTTTTTTTCCTTCCTTTTTTTTGTGTGGAGGTACTTCTGAAAGTTACTGTTAGATGCTAATATTAGATGCATCTGCTGGCAGATAAGTACAACAAACAGGTACTCACAGATGGAGCTTGCAATGAACGTTAGGTGCCTGAGGAATCTGCTAGATAGATAGTTATCTGCATTGGCCACACAACAATACTTCCATAAAATAGATCCTAAATTACTACTGGCATTATAAGTATAATTTTTAAACTCAGCAGAAGAATTTTAGTTCTACATGAAGTACTCAGAAGTTATGCAATTTTAGGATTACAAAGAGAATTTGCCTCAAGCTAGACAAAGATAATAGTCACTGCCTTATTCCTCTTTATTTCATAGTTAAACTATGAAAAATGAAACAGATTAACATTGTGAATGCTTGGTATATATTTCCCTTTTGTTCTGTCTTAATTAGAAACAAAAATCTTGGATAAGTCCAATTTACTTTTAACATGAACTGAAGTAATTTCCTCCTAAAGCCCTAGTCTAGTCTTTTCATATTCCAGGAAGTTTTAATGGACTCCATCATTATTTGAGCAATTCATTCTCTAGAGAGAACTTTCAGTCACATGATGAATACAAAAATAGTGTTTGATTCCCTGACACTTTGAACTCCTAAAATCCACCCTAAGTCCTAGCCCTTCAGTGCCAGCTATATATATGTTCTGTATTATTCTGTTAGATGACAGTTTGGGCAATTTACAGGTAGAGCTGGTAGATGAAAGCAGACCTGTTACAAATTATGGTATATGTAGTGCTCTGCAGTTTCTCTTTCTGAAGAACTGCTACAAATGTATTTTTATCCCCTTGCCTTCAGATTACACAGTAATGCAATATGTTTTGCAATTTCAGTAGTGCCTTTCTACCACTGTTGCTACTAAAAATGTTAATCGAGAAAAACAAGTTTTCCTCTCCCTTCTCTGTTATTCCACTGTGTCTGCATATCAATCTTGTTCCTGGAGACACCTCAAGTCATGTGGATGTTGTTTTACAGTAATGGCTGCTTTTAAACTTTGATCTTGCCTTTCTATGATTAATCTTCTTAGTACATTGCATTATTAATTACAATAAAAGGATAGTAAGTAATTGTTACTTTGGCTTAGCATTGGAAAGTCCATAAAATTGTAGACTGAAACTAGATTATAAATAAAACTCTGGTATTTCTGTATACTTCCTCATCATAGCTCAAGCAATTTAAGTTTTACTGGTGTATCTACCACAAAAGTTTAAGAATTACAGATTAGGGGGGAAAGTAATCCTAACATTTTATTTGAATTTTTACATTTCTTCTGATATTAAATCTAAAAAATAAGACTTGACAGTTAAAATCATAGAGATGTTCATTGGATGTGATATATCAGCTAATACTAATTAAGATGATGTGCGGTTAACTTCAAACTTTCATGGAGCAAAAATAAGACACCAATTCCTCTAAATCAGGAACAAAATAGTTCTTGTAGAATCATAGGGAAATTCAGGTTGGAAGGGACCTCAAGAGGTCCTTCTCAAAACAGGGTCAAACCACAGTGTTCAGGGCTATCCAGACTAGGTTGAAAATCTCCAATAAGACGACTGCACAAACTTCTCTGGGAAACATGTTCCAGTGCTCAAGCAACAGTCAACTGTCCTCATGGAGAAAAGGTTTGTCCTTATACCCATTTGGAGCCTTTTTTGTTTCAGGATTTGATAGAAAAATGATTTTAGACTTTGGATAGATGGCAGCGTTACACATAAACTATCATATTGTTATTTATTCATACTGAGGGAATTAAGGTACTACCTCAACATAAGTAATCAAGCTGTGACAGATGTCATGAAGTTTTATTATAAAATGTGGGTTTCCAGTTCTAAACTGAATAACTTAGCAGAAACAGCAGATTCCAAAAATCTGTAAGTAGCTATAAGCATACCCTACAGTTCTACTGAGCACATCTGCCATAACAAACGTGCCAAAAATTCAGGAAATCAATGGATCTGTCAAGAACAGAGAACTGCTTTTTGAATCCTTTATTTATAACCAAATTAGGCATTTGACTATAGCCTCCTACCTGTTGGGATCTTCTTCTGTCAGTAGAAAAAGACATGCAGCAGACCTTTAATAAGCCTCTGTCTGATGAGAAGACTATATTAAGGCTGAGTGATGTACTGACAGTGTAGCCCGGTGAAAAATGCTTGAGCTGAAGTAAGTTTCTGGTTTTTGAGAGCTATCATAGAACAAAATGAGGAATTTTCATCTGAGACACAGACTTGTTATGCTATTCAATCAAACGTTTCTTTCCCATTTAACAATATGGATAGATACTGTCAAATACAGAATATTTTGCAGAACTATTGAACACGACTTCCCAAAATCATTATGCAGCCAGGCTGAAACACAAGAATGGAAACTTGAAGGCTTAGAATTTTTGCCATATTCTGAAATACAGCAGTTTGGGATATGTACAACTAAAGGACAAACTGTTGTATTTGATCTGAGTACAAATGTTACTTGCAGCAAAAATCAGCATTACTAATACGTATTTATTTTTGTCAATTAATTTAGCTTGAGAGAAACTGTGGAAACATTTGTGAAAACCTGCTCTTTTTTATTCTATAAAAGTAAGGATAAAAGGGTATGGTACAGAATTTACATTTAGAGCACCCTTCAACTATCCATAAAGAAAGGTGAAATTTGGCTGTGTTCTAGTAATTGTAAAATTTTTTATGGGAAATAAAGAAAGCATAAGAGTTCTAGCTGAAGATAAAGCAAGGACATAGTTAAATAGTAAGTCTAAATGAATAACATACAAATAAAGTAAAATGAAAGGGCAATCATCCAGATATTTCGTAAGTTTCTAATGTGAATAGGAAGTCTGGAAAATGGCCAAAGACAGGATACACGTCCATGGTCCCTGATGATTGCTTTGTTCCTTGTAAAAATTACTGTGTAAACACATTATCGACACCCTTGCAATATATTTTTATGGATTGTCTTTTTGAGGATTGCATCCAAGGCAGAAAACCTCTGTCTCATCAAGCAGCACTATTTAGATCCAGAAAAGTTTATAAAACCAAGTATTTACTATTCATGCTTTATGTAAGAGTTGGTCAAAATCATACAAGGCTAAAATAAGTTTAATTTATTTGACCTTAAGATAGAGGTTAGGTAGAGTTCCACAGTATGACCAAATTCTTTTTATTTATAGTCTAGAAGACCTCACAAGGACCAGCACTAATAGAAACCTATGGGATGGAATTTGCATAGGGACAGCCAAAAAAAATAGTGATATATATATACTTTGAGGTATTGGATGTTTTGGGTTATTGCAACAAGATGTGGAGAACTTGAGGAAGAACAGCAGGAAAACCAAACAAGTTAGGTCTAAAGCCACACAATGTCAAAAGTTCTTTCTGACATCTAAAATACTAGAGCATTTTCTTGCCATTTCTGTCCTAGCCCTAAGAGACAACTGAGAATTTAAATCAGTGAATAAAATATTACACAGGATAATTTAACTTACATTCAACTTAGCAATTTAATAGGCAGTTAGACTTCTGAATAGTGTAAAAAATGAATCTGTTTTAGTTTTCATGTAAAATGTTTTACCATTCACATGTGAAACTTGCATACTGAAAAAACCAAGGCATTAAGAAACCGTTGTTTTCACATTGAAATATTGTGAGAGACTACTACATTACCCATATTTTAGATATGACTAATGAGAATAAAATTGCCCACATTTGTCATAACAGGAGTTAAGCCTGATAGGATCAGAGCAGACAAAGAAAACTTGAGTTTGCAGAACTTGTGGGTCAGATGGGACAGGTTGGGAAGATGTGCAGGGAATGATGCCCACTGCCAGAGGTCAGGGAACATGTGGTGGCTGTGGTTTGATAATGGCTGATGGATGTGGTAGCATGCATTTTACCAGGCTGTGCAACGACTGTAAAAATGCAGGAAGGTTTGCAGTGTGCGGTTTCCTTGAGTTGTATTCACCATCCATTGTCATGTAATTCCAGAGTATCTCTGCAATCCAGTGCAAATGTTTAGTAGTTTAAGATAGTTTAAGTAATGCAATATGTTTTGGTTTTTACATATGTATATGTACATTACTTTGTAATGAGACACTGTGTGTGTTCACCAACATTTTCATTTGTTTTCTATGGCAAGATATGTGACTCTTCCAGAAGCCTGAAATCTGACCTACCTTCTAAGGTTTTCGTCGTAAATCTGCCTTTTGTGTTTGTTCAGACAGATGGATGTTTTCTAAAACCATACTAGAAAAAGTAATATTAATTACCCTGTTGCTTGTGTAACTGGTCCAACTGTGAGATGATAAGCTTTTGTGGATATACTCATACTTGTTCAATGGCTTGTCTACGTGGATAATAAAAACACCATAGACATGGCGTGCATTAAATTATACAGGCCTTTTATACTAATAGGCTCCCCATAAACATTCACAGTCTGAAAAACTTGAGAAATTTTTTTACTGGGATTGCCAGCAGGAAAGGATGTATTTTATCCCCAGCCCTTTTAGGAATTATGGAAGAGATTAATCCACTGTTCTTTAGTCTTCCAACAGGATGATGATTTCAGACCCTGGTTTCAGCTGTCAGGACCAGGGGAAATGCACTTCTACTGGGGACTATAGGGCCCTCCTGAGGGCTGGATGTTGAGTTGGGAATAGCAGTTGCCACAGATTCAACAGCAAATTTATTGAACCATTTTGCATCTGAAAAAAATTTGATGTCTCTTAGCCTTAAAAAAATAAAGAAATAAAGAATGAATAGCTGAAATCAGAGATCTGTTACAAAACACAGTAAATTTGAATAATGTCAGATTTGGTTTTACATTCAGACAAGCAACACTCAAATAAATATTTCTCAGAGCTAGGACTGTGTTGTCCCCGCCGAAGACAGCAGCATGTTTCTTCCTTCAATTTTAAGGATCTATGGCTAAGATAGTCTTCTGAAAGGAAATTTTGAATGCCCTTCAAATTATGCAGGGGCGTACTGGTTCTGGCTGGGATGGGGTTAACTTTCCCCATAACAGTACTCATAGTGCTGTGTTTTGTATTTGTATCTAGAACGGTGTTGGTAACACACCAGTGTTTCGGCTGCTGATGAGCAGTGCTTGCACAGCATCTAGGCTGTCCCTCCAAACTGTGCCCCTTCCAAAGGCCAGTAGGCTGGGGGTGGGCAAGAGTTTGGGAGGGGACATAACGAGGACAGCTGACCCAAACTGACCAAAGGGATATTCCATACCGTATGACTTCGTGCTCAGCAAAAAAAGCTGCATTTCTCTTCTGGAGCAACTGCCTCACATATTGAAGCCCTACTTCCCAGGAAGTGTCTGGACATCGCCTGTTGATGGGAAGTAGAGAATAAAATCCTTTTGTTTTCCTTTGCTTCTGTGCATGGCCTTTGCTTTTTCTTTATTAAACTGCCTTTATCTCAACCCACAAAGTTCTTCTTCACTGTCTTTTCTCCCCACCTGTCCTGCTGAGGAGGTGGAGTGATAGAGCGGCTGGGTGACCAGCCAAGGTCAACTCACCACAAGGGTTAAAGGAGGATCTGATAAGTGCAGGCTGAAAAGACAGAAAATTATGCCCTCAATGTCGTATCTTATCACCATCAGTGTATTAGAGAAAGTAAACTGAAAAGAGGACATTCTTTTCCTTCCTTGGCCCCCCAAAACTCCTTATTTCCTTTTGAGAATCATAGAAAGCAGAGCCGTATATTTTTCAAGTTACTTACTAGCCAAAACTATTTCCTAAAACATAACTTGTCCTCCCCACCCCCGAGGCAGAATCCCAGGCCAAAACACATTTTCTCTTTTAGCACCTTGGTTAGATAGGATGAATTAACTTCTCCCTAGCCCTAGATTTTCATGTGGGATTCTTTTTATCCACACCTCAATCTTTGCAGTTCTTTAGGGCTTTTACATATCTCGTGCATTTTTAAGTCCTTTAAATCACTGCTAAGAAGAAAACTCTAAACCATACCTCTACATAAACTTGGGGATTAAAAGCTGTTATAAATGATTTCTCTTTTCTGGTTTTGTATTCATATACTTTTAGTCAAAGAAAATTGCAGTGATTCTTAAAGCATACCACAAGCTTCATGTAAAAATTGACCCTTGTATTCATTCTAAGACAATTTTCACCCTCCCTAGATATCTGAGCCGTTCAGTAAGCATCCTTGAGAGGGAGGAGAGCCCTTATGTAAAACAAATCCATGACAGATCAACTGTTTGGTAAGGATTAGCATTTGTCATCTGCCTTTGAATTGTGTAAGCACCTAATTTCTCCTCTATTCAAGTGCAGCTAGACCAATTAAAGGAAATAAACCTTTCACTCAGCTTTTCAGCTTGCCATATTAATCATCTCTTAATCCCATGATAGAGGTTCTCAAATTCATATGCATAGTTCTATTTGGTTTCTCATAAATATATAAATTTAGGATTCGTCATATACTCAGGGTTGTTTGGAAAGGATCCCAAAAATATTGCCACAGAACCCCTCTGGAATTCTCATCCTCTTTGTGACCTTAGGGCTGTCAAGTTCTTAATTTTCAGAGCTGCATAATTACAGTCCTTGCTAGTTCATGTAAGAGCCGTGAAGTGTCATGTCCCGTGAAAAGCTGAACAGTGGACCAAACCTCCAAAATTCATCTTATATGTCAGTCCACATAGCAAAGCAGAACATCACAGAGACATCCAGGCTTGCACAGCACCATCTCATTCAGTTAGCGCTAGAGAGTTGCGCACGTCTCTGTGGAATTGCGTCCAAGGAAATTAGTTTGGCTGGGAAATGACATGGAATGGCCAAGGCAGAATATAACGTTAGAATGACTATGCCCTTTCCTCCTAGTGACAATGTGTTTTTAGAGTTAGCTTAGATGTCTTCATATAGCTCTGTCTTGCAGTACTTAAAGGTATCCTCTAATAAACATCTTCACAAATAATATCTTTGCTTTGTGTAACTCTTTTTCAGGTGCTAACATGTGTCATCTTGGGATATCCAACAGTTTAGCAGTAGCATCTGCAAAGGCCGGAAGGCAAATGAGATTGTGAATGTAAACATTAACACTTGTGGTGATTCAGTTGTTAGATTTCTTAAAGGTTTCATGCAAGTGGTAGCCTGTGTTGAGCTACTTTGTGCAGTAAGGCACGGATGATGGATTGGCTAAAAATATCTCTGTATTATAAAATTAAGACATCTGTGGGGTTTGCATAAGTATACAGGGAACACGCTGTAGTAAGATTTTCATGTGGAGAAAAAACTTGCAACTGTTTTCTTGATATTCTTGTGATTTTCAGTTATTCTTTTGAAAATAGTACCTTTGGTACTATTAGTACTAATAGTACCTTTGGAAAGTAAAACGCTGAATTCTCCCTGCCACTTTGAAAACATAGGAGTAGATTTTAAAGAAAATCGCACCGAAATTAGTCCTCGAGGCAAGAGTGGCAGTGTCACTTTTGGACCCTGTGTTTATGTGTTGCACAATAGCTGCATATTGGTGGTATTTTAGAGTCCACTAGCCATGTGGCAGTGAATTGCACTGCATACGAAAGTCGAAACAGATACTAAAGAACCAGTTTCACTGAGGTCAGGTACAAATCCCGTTGAAATAAATGAAACTCAATACCTGCTGTATGTATTATTTTATTGTACTCATATGTGTGTCTGGAGCAAAATGTAATAGAGAAATATCTCACCTTTAATTTATTTTGATTATCATGGAGCTTTTGGCAACATGGACTGTATATTCAGGAAACAAGAAAACCAGTGCAGCTGTCAGCATGAAAATGCTACAAAAGAAAACAGAATCTCTTCTACTTCATTGTAGTCTATACTTAAGAAGTTAAACCACATTATTGTTTTTTATTTCTGCCATGTCCCTTTTCCTCACCTCTGAATACAACTCCAGCTTTAAACCTTTACAGGATCTGCTCTGAAGATACAATTTTGTCACTAGCAGTGCTCTTTGCGCACATCCTACTAACAAAGAAATGTTTTGATTGACACAGATAACAACAGGCTTTATTCTTCTCTTCTGTAAATCCAGTAAATTCCAAGTCTGCAAGTAGTCATAAATTAAATGCACATTTTAGGTTTATATAGGGAAGCTGCTGTGTTTAGAGAATGGGATTAACCAGAGTGGTCACAGAAAACTCTGAATAACAAATCCCATGCCCTCAGCAAAGGCCTAGCTCTTTATGACAGGAAAATAGTAGTCTGCCCAAAGCAGGGCAGTATTTCTTAGAAGGTAAGGACTAATATTGCACTTTTTGGGTAAAATATCAGACACCTATAAACTGCAAATTACCCTAGTGAGCTATTCAGTAGATTCTCCCTCTAAACATTCACATTGTCCTTTGCACAGGGTGCTCAAAATTTATAAATGCAAAAAGGTAATCCAAAATGTTTTATCATAAAAAGGAAGAACACATCAGTGCAGGGTTCTACTGAATGGACCTATTTAGTGAAATAGACCTGTATTTATCTGCAAAGGCAACATTTAAAAGATGAAAATTCCTGTAAAACTGCGAATACATTAAAAGGCAACTTATGGTTTATATTACCAGGATTTTATTTTTAAGAATTAGATGTGAAATAAGATTTACAGGACCCCTAGTCTACCAAAAGAAAGTGAACTTACTGCAAAACTATGTAACAGATTTCAGGAGCACAGACGATCACACTGATTCAAGAACAACTTTTGGAGGATATTAGATTAAAACCAATATTTAACATCCTGTCTCTGCAAGTAGAGGATACAAGATCTGGATGTGAAAGGGAGAAAAGCTTTGCTTGTTTTGTAAACTCTTCCATGTTGAATCAAGTTAATTCAATGCTTCCAGTGACATGTATCTCATACCCTTAGGCTACTGAATCATCACAGAGACCTCTCGGATCTCACTACAAGAAGTGATGGTGCAACAAAAGCAGATCACAAAAGCGTTTGTGTATTTTCCATAATAGGTACTTAGTGTGCCTTGAACATGGCATACAGGCATGACTGCTTGTTGCAGCACCAAGACGAACGTTCAGAGCAGATGTGTACATACTTAAAGGCCCATTCTTCCTCTTTTGTCCTTTTTAAAGGATATGTGACAAGTTCTGTTAAATGAATTTGGAATGCCTTATGGTATTTAAGAAGTCTTTGATTATCACTCTGTCCTGGTTTCAGCTGGAATAGAGTTAATTTTCTTCATGGAAGTTAGTATGTGGCTGTGTTTTGGATTTGGGATGAAAATAGTGTTGTTAACATGCTGATGTTTTGAGTTGTGCTGAGCACTCAAGGACAGTCCAGCTTCTCGTGCTGGCCTGCCAGCAAGAAGGCTGGGGGTGCTCGGGGAGCTGGGAGGGGACACAGCCAGGACAGCTGGCCCAGGCTGGCCAAAGGCATATTCCATACCATGTGATGTCATGCTTGGTATATAAAGCTGGGGGAAGAGGAAGGAAGGTGTGGGGCATGTTCAGAGTGATGGCATCTGTAGTAATGTCCCAAGAAACCATTACACGTGGTGCAGCCCTGCTTCCCTGGAGATGGCTGAACACCTGCCTGCCCATGGAGAGTGGTGAATGAATTTCTTGTTTTGCTTTGCTTGCGTGTGTGGCTTTTGCTTTAGCTATTAAACTGTCTTTATCTCAAACCATGAATTTCCTCACTTTTACTCTTCCCATTCTCTCCCCATCCCACCACGGGGGAATGAGCGAGTGGCTGCGTGGTGCTTGGTTCCTGGCTGGGGTTAAACCATGACACACTCCTTCACTTCTTGTGGTAAACAAATTTTAATTTTTTGAATTATAATGATATCAACAAAACTAGATTATATTATCTTCTTGAGCAGATGTCCCTAATTGATTAGTTATGGTTAGTTGTCAGCTGGGATATTCTGGACAGAAATTCTTTATAACACATCCAAAATAATTTTTGTACTGCTAGACCCAGTTTAAATGACTGTTCCTAGTTTTGAACGCGCCCACTTCACCTGCTGGTCATGTAGAAAATTTGTACACAAAAGCACAGATAGATTAATTTGAATTGTTGAACCTAATTATAACTAAGTTATTCAATTAATTAAAAGGAATCATTCTATCGTCAATTTCAGAAGTAATGGTAAAATGTTAAATGGTAAATAGGCAATATGCTAATTAAATATATCTTATTCCTAGGAAGAACTTTTTTAATTTTTATTTTTTCCCTGCCTAAAATTGTTTATCTGTCAGGATATGATCATAGTCTTTCTGGGACAGAAGTGGACAACAATATATCTTGGTGACAATGGTGGATAACCACCTGTGCTAGTGATATCAAGCTAGAGAAAGGATTTTTTTCAACAGGAAGAAAATTAATTAAAAAAAAGAAATGTTTCAGTGCTAGGTTAACAGGATCACAGACAAATCCCACTTGAAAGATGTGTAAAATTGCATAGTGCGGAGCTGTAGGGAAGCCAAGTGAAGGTGGTATTAATCTGAGTTTGTTTTCAGTTTTTCAAATATATGAACCTGCTCAAAAGATGTAAGATTGGGTTATTCCTATCATATATATTCTACATTTCTTAACAATTAGAAAAACTCTTCTGCTTCCAGCTTCTTAAAGGGTTTGACGCTGGTTCCTTGTTCCACAGTTAGCTTCACCGCACTTCTGGCAACCTGACATTGTCAAGTGCAAACAGATGTTCCATGGCGGTGGGATACAGTTCAAAACTGCTTGGAAACATCAGCACAAGGTTCTGCCCAACCCAATTAACTGTGATAAGAAGAAATCAGTATTTTATTAAAGTCACATGTTTTTCATTAGTATATCAAGACTTTGTCTTTGAAAGAATAAATTGATTGTCATCACAAGTGCACAAGGCATAGTAAAGAACTTTATGAGAATTTAATCCATAAAATTTCACTGCCTGGAATGGTAAATGCTGTGGGCCAGATATGCAGCCACAGCTAAATACTCTTTGTGTTAAGTGTACTTTTCTGTCTTTAGCTTCAGAGCCCCCACTTAAGACAAAACCCATCCAGAGCGTAACGTGAGGATGTTCCCAGCTACAATTAGATCATAAATGAACCTCTAAATAAGTTGCTGTCATTTCGTTCTATTTACTTTTTTTTTTCCTAATAACTGAGAAATAAAACAACTCTAAGTGCGTATGAAAAGGACATTTTGATTGCATTAACATAATTGTTTTCCTTTTTTGGTATATTTTAGCTATAAGTAACTAAGATATTTGATGTTGATGGGACTGCTTGTATGCAGCTCTACTTTGGGATATAAGTCTTGGCAGGCTCTGCCCCTTACTGTCTTAGATAATAGCACTCATAAATAACAGAAATAATAGGCTAGAAGGAAATAGCTCTCTTGTAACAATTCTGATTGTCACCAGCCTTTTCAGCAATATTTGCTGTTCCCTCCACTACATATTATAACACATCAAGTTTAGGTGGTCTTCTCTCAGCCACGCACCATCAGCCTGCTCAAATCCTCAAATCCTGTCAAATGCTGACCCTTCTCCAAACTTCTGGAACTAGACTAACAAAGTTATTACTGCTATTACTTTCACAGCATATGGCTGAGGAACACTAGTGACAGATCAGCACTGACTGTTTAAATGCTGTATAAATACAGAAAAAAAGATTGGCAACTTCTTAAGGCAGTGCCTATAAACACTGGAGTAGAGATGTGAGATCAACATTGACAAATGAGTGGTGATGTAGGCATCAATGCAAAGGAGAGTTTTAAAGAGAAATTTAAAGAGGAACGAGAAAGCAGTTTTGTGTGTATTTACAGAGATACCAAGCTGGCCTTACTGTGCTGAATGAAGATAAGAATTATCTTCTAAGATTAGAGACAAGATATGAGGAAGGGTATAGGCAATCATGGTCTTGACATAAGCTGTAATATTGTTATATAAATAGCTCCCTTTCATGAGAAAAAGAGGAAGGAGCAGGTAGAAGGATACAAACAAAGATGTGAAAAGAACAGAGAAACAGACTAAGGAAATTATCTTTGAATCAGCATTTTGCTTCTTTCCTATTGAGCAATACAGGACAGTGTTTGTCATGGAGAAAGAACAGGCCATTGAGATGATTAAAAATGGCATTCTTCACCCAAGTATATCCTCTGGGTGTATGTCCCTGAATTCCTTGAGGTCATTTGCTAAATTCCTACTAACATCTCCAGAAATACTCTGCCTGATACTCCTTTTCAAAAAAAGAGTCCCTCTAGGACAGTGTTAACTTAATCACACTTCTTCTAGACCTCCTCCTAAGGAAACCATCTGATCACAGGATTAACCCTACAAAGGCATATGAATGCAAAAGAAAATTGAGTGAGTTTTAGAAGATTTTAAATATAACTTCTTACTTCAGGCAGCATATACAAGTATTTCTATCTCTTTCTTGGTAGATATAAAAATATAGGAAAGCTAACAAACACATTCATACCTCAGTTTTCTAAAAAATACTGAACATGCTTTAGTCAGGCTACCCTGAAAACAGAATTTCATACCCAATATAAGACTTCTTAAGTAGAAACGTCTATTTCTACCAACAAGCTTTAACAACAGGATCTTTGTAGCAGTATTCTTAGCTACCCAATCCCTTTTAAGATATGCAATACATTTTGTATACTCGCATTTTATTTTGTATATCAAATATTTTACTTTGTCATCAAATATTAGAGAGGCATCTCCTCAGATTAGTCACTAATTTCACTTTTTCCATAACTCAGTCAGTTAGCCTGCCTGTCTTCCTAACAAGACTTCATGTTTTTGGTGGGAGAAATCAATGTTTTTTGGGTTTTATTTTGCTCTATGGGGAAGACTGCCTAAGAAAAGAGGATGTCATGTGGGGCACCTTCCGCGAACCATTTTCTGAACCATATTTTTTCAGAATTAATGTTAAGACTATTACATCTCTTAGATATAGTAAAAGTGAAATCATCCACCCACTAAAAGTATCAAAATTCACAATAGCCTGTATCTCACTGGGTAATTTTCCAGCCAGTGACAAGATCTTACAGTTTGAAGCAGTATTTTGCCTTTCCTCTAGAGATATTCTGGGTTCGACTTAAAATAATCCATTGAATTTACTCAAATTGTAGGCAGGTTTTTAAAATGCTGAGACTGGGAAAAAGAAGCTTCAGTTTCCATTTGACTGGTGCTTCTGAAAAGCCACCTTCCCATAGTCACTGAAGAAGAAAGGACAGTTACTTTTCCATACCTAGCTCAATGGATTGAGATGCATCCTCTAATTTACTTCCAGCTCTACTTTGGAAAAGGACTAAGAGAAAACTCAGCATCACCCATGATTTTTACTGCAGGATAGGAGTGGCTTATGTCATAAATACAGTAATGGTAGGCATTACCATTAAAAAACCCTTATCATACACATCAGCTCATCTGGAGTGGTTTGTATTGAGATATACTACCTCTTGATGACAGAACCAGTATTGATGATTGCTTTAAACAATAAATCTCACATTTAGCCAGATCAGTTCTGTTTTCTATATTGGAACAAACTAGTTTTGTTTACAAGAGAATTTACATTATATTTTCTTAATGGTAGAAAGTCCACTCTTTAATCTGATCAACATGTGTCTGGATTTCCCCCAGACTTCGTTTACATCCTTCTAAATACTTGTAGCCTCTTCTGGCATCAATGGAGTTGCAGACTGTGAAATATCTTTAATATATTTTCTATTAATTTTCTATTTGCTTTTTCCATTTTTTGAAAGGGGAATGTTTGTGGCACAACTTATGTGGACCTACTGCAACAAGAGTATGCATATGACAAGTATATGAGCAAAGGCATTCTATTATCAGATGTCACCACAGGGATATTGCAAGAGATATCCATTAGTCCGATCCAGATAATCCTCATTCCTTAAGGCATTTCAAAAGGACAAAATCTAACAATCAGATGATTTACATTTGGTATTAGAACCTGTTGCAGAGAAAGATTAAATGCTAGAAATTCCATTTGTTAATTTTGTCTTTCCACTCTTTTCTTGTCGATCTTTTATCCTATACTGTGTTCTACTTCTACTGTTTCTAACTTGTCAGAAATAAGTATGGAGGTAAAAATTATCTCTGAAGACACTTATGCAACATCAACTTGAACACAGTGAACTCTTTTAAAGATGTTAGATGTTCTAATGCCTAGTTCTTAAGCAATTACTATGATGAGACTCTGCATTAATAAGACTCATTTGACAGTTCAATTAAAAAAAAATTATTTCTTTGTTATATAATCCCCATTTCATCAGAGCTTGAATGCTGACAGAAATTTAACCCTATGAAGTATTATGAAGACTGAATATGGAAAAGAATTACTGGTAAATACTAAATTTTGGTAAGGATAATAATTTGGTTGAAATCCATGTGCAAATTTCAGTTATCATGTCTTTTCTTGTATATTGTTACAAAATTGAAAATCTTCTTTCCACATTATTACACACAACCTTAAAGCAAAAAAGAGAAATGCCCAGAAGACAGTAGTTTAACTCACAGCTTCATTTAGCACTGTTAGCTGCCACAGTGCCAAATTTAAGTACTTTATCCCCGATACTTGTTTTCCCTAATATTGCTTTTCAGCTGGAAACAATAGCTAGATTGCTTTAAAAATCACTTAATCAGCATTTACTCAATGTTTGTTTCATATAGACTCTGTCATTTCAACTTTTGGCTAAATTGAACAGAATGAATTTGTGGTTTTGTAGAATTCAGGATAAAACCAGCCCAATTTAACAAAATTCTAAGGCTTTGAGACTGCTTGAATACTAGATCTTGGTATAATGAATCAAGTTTTATTGTTCTAAGTTCTACGTAAGTTCTTCTAAACAAATAATAGCTTTAATGTCTGTATTAAGAAAAAGATAGGAATTACATGTTCTTAAAGTATACACAAGAGAAAAAGACGACAAAAGTAGTCAGGATGTGCACCCACTGCCACATGGCAGCAGCGGACCTGGTGGCAAAAGACATGGAAAAAGTTGAAGTACACAATGTCTTCTTTGCCTCAGTCTTCACTGGTTAGACTTATCTACACCAATCCCAAGTCTCTGAGACTCATAGGACAATCTGGAGCAAGGAAGACATACCCTTTGTAGAGGAAGTTCAGTCAGGTTAGAGTACACATAACAAACTGGACGTACACAAGTCTGTGGCACCTGATGGGGTGTACCCATAAGTGCTGAGGGAGCTGGATGATGTCATTGCAATGTTGTTCTTGATAATTTTAGATCACTTCTATCTTTAGAAAGGGCAAGAAGGAGGATTCAGGGAACCACAGGCTGGTCAGCCTCACCTCACTACCTACCTAGGAAGGTAATGGGCATAAATCCTCCTAGAAACCATTTCCAAACACGAAGGACAGAGAGGTAATGGGGACTAGCTGTCATACAATTATGAAGGGGAAATCATACCAGTCTGACAGACTTCTGTGATGAGATGACTGGCTTGGTGGATGAGGGGAGGGCAGTGGATGTTGTTTAGTTCAACTTTAGCAAGGCTTTTGACACTATCTCCATTAACATCCTTATAGAAAAACTGATAAAACACAGGCTAGGAAAATGGTCAGTGAGGTCGGCTAAAAACTGACTGAACTGCTGGGGTCATAGGATTGTTATCAGCAGCACAAAGTCCAGTTGGAAGACAGTCACTAGTGGTGTACTGCAGAGATCAGTACTGGGACAAATTGTGTTTAACACCTTCATTCATGACCTGGATGATGGAATAGCAGATGGCACAAAACTGGGAGCAGTGGCTAATACACCAGCTGGTTGTGCTGCCATCCAGAGGGATGGGTCAACAGGTACCCCATGCAGTTCAACAAGGGCAAGTGCAAAGTCCTGCACCTTGGGAGGAATAACCCCAGACACCAGTACAAACTGGGACTGATGAGCTAGAAGGCAGCTCTACGGACCAGGAATTTGGTGTCCTTGTGGACAAGAAGCACACCATGAGGCAGCAATGTGCCCTTGCGGGAAAGAATGCCAAAAAGCCTCCTCGGCTGCATTAGGACAAGTGTTGCCAGAAGCTCAAGGGAGGTGGTCCTTCCCCTCTCCTTAGCACCAGTAAGGCCACACCTGCAGAGCTGGATCTGGTGCTGGGTTCCCCAGCACAAGATGTGTACTTACTAGAGTGAGATCAGTGCAGGACCGTGAAGATGACTAAGGGATTGGAGCATCTGACATATGAGGAAAGGCTGAGATTGCTGGGGGTGTTCTGCCTGGGGAAGAGGAAGCTCAGGGGGATCTTATCCATGTGTCTAAATATGAGAGGAGGGAATGAAGAAGAGGGAGCCACTGACTTCTCTCAGTGGTGCCATTGACAGGACATGAGGCGATGGGCACTGATTAAAATACATGAAATTCCATCTGAGGACAGGAAAAAAAAGTATTTACTGTGCAGGGGGTCAAATGCTGGACCAGGTGTCCCAGGAAGTTTATGGAGTCTCCATCCCTGCACATACTTAAAGCTAGACTGGACACGGTCCTGGACAACGTGCTCTAGGTGACCCTGCTTGAGCAGGGGGATTGGGCTAGATGATGTCCAGGGGTCCTTTCCAACCTCAACCATTCTGTGATTCCATGATTCTGTGATTCTCTGATTTGCCAATTCTATATGTCAAAACCATGTTAATCTTTGAGTTATTTTCAACAGTGTTTAAAATTCTTTGAAAAATGTCTTCTGGCATTATGACTGGTGTGGGAGGAAGTTTAAAACAAGAAAAATGTCCTGGCAGCAGCCTTCATTCGTTTGTTTATACTAGCTAGTACTTTGTTTATTTTCTCCCTTTCTCTATGATTTCTAGCTTGGGAGAAAAAAAAAAATTGTAATCCAGTGTATTTAGATTGCAAGAGTTTACTAAGATTTCGTCTGACGCTGGTATGCCTACAGGAATATTGGGAAAAGTGGTTAAAATGTACCTATTAGGACTACATGAATAGGTTTTAAACACTAAAGATATAGACATATCTTTATCTAAAGTTGCTTATGATTTCTTGCTTTGCAGGAAGGATTTGTTCAATCTGTGCAGGAAATATTTTGGATAGGCACAATATTTATTCATATCATGTAATGGCATGATCTCTGCATGCATGGTGAATTCAAGTACAGAGAATTAAAAAATGAAGTCTATTCATATTTATATTTATATATATCTGTGTATGCATGTGTATGCTTCATAACAAAAAATGAGAAACTGAATATCATCTCTATTTTAGTCCCTATAAACACTTACAAATATTTAAGGTTACATTTTGCAGCATAACAGGAAGTTGCATCTAGGCCAATGACGAAGAGAGTTTCATCTTTTCATTTAAAAGAAGCAGTGAGAAAGTTGGAATATGACTCTTTTCAGATGAGAAGAAATAAAAATAACATACGGGGGAAAATATGGTGATAGCAGTACTTGAAAAGTTAGTTTATGGTTTGAACAATCTACAAATACCTGCATGATACCAATAAGATGATAACTCATTACTGCTTGAACCGTATCAAATTACTATAAAAACAAATAGCATGATTAGTGATTTTTGCTGTTTGGTGCACATGAACGACAAAAAAATTTAAATAATCTTGTAATCAATTACAACAAACCTAAGTAATACCACTGCCAAATAATCAAAGTAGGTTTCTACAGGAGAGCAAAAAGGTCCTATCCATAACATACATTAAAATGGCAACTTCTTCAAAGGAGCAATAGCATATGTGCTCTACCAATAACTCTAGTGTACTAATACGATTCTAAGTTTCTCACTCGGTAGAATACCATGGAACAGGAGAGTCTAGGCTGTTACCAGAGAAAAGATGCAAAACCATTCAGGAGTGGGAGACATTTTTGGATGTTTTAATTAAGTTTATTTATGTAGCTAAAATGTGACAACATGAATCATTGGTTTGTAAGACACCCTCGTGTCCCAACCGAAGTCCCAACTGCTTCCAAAGTTGATCCACTTTGGGTAGAGATTTTCCAATGGGTCTTTCTTTCTATTATCATCTGTTTTCATACATTTTTCTAAGAACATGCAAATTATAGAGAAGATACTCAACTATATAGATTTCAGCAAAAAACTTCTTTATAGTTCACTGAATTAAAAGCTAAAAGGAAAACATCCATAATCTAACTTGAATGTCATATGCAGTTACAGTTTATTTAGTTATCCCCTTTTTGATGCAGTAATTTGTGTTTCACTAAGCCATGCCAGTGTACAGTAAAACTGATTTTTCAGAAAGTCATGGAATGTTGGTTTTTGAAGACACCTCTTGGATGAGTTTTACTGAAGCTGCTGAAAACATGTGTCTTGTGTCTCATTTGTATTTCTGACTTGCGCTTTCAACCACTGGCTTTTCTTATGTCTTCATTAAAATAAAAAACACTTTAATAATTGTTATTTTTCCTCTCTCTAAAGGTATTTGTACACAGTAATCTCTAAATCTTCTTTTGAAAAAATGGACAGACTGAGCTTTTTATTACCCTTCCCATCATGCTTTTTTTCCAGTACTTGGATTGTTTTTATGTCTCCATCTTCCCTAAAAGAGATGTTTTAACAACTCTTTAAAAAGTACAGACTAAAGTTAGAAAGATTATCTCATTGCCTCAATAAGGGTACGTACAGATGTAAAATACACTTTATTTATGCTATGGTGGAGTGCATAGATCACAGAATCGTAGAATGGTTTGGGTTGGAAGGGACCTTAAATATCATCTAGTTCCAACACCCCTGCCATGGGCAGGGACACCTTCCACTAGACCAGGTTGCTCAAAGCCCCATCCGACCTGCCATCCATCCATACCCACTTCCATGCGGCATCCACAACTTCTTTGGGCAACCTGTTCCAGTGCTTCACCACCCTCGTAGTGAAGAATTTCTTCCTTATATCTAACCTACATCTACCCTCTTTCAGCTTAAAACCACTACCCCTCGTCCTGTCACTACATGCCTTTGTAAAAAGTCCCTCACCAGTTTTCTTCTAGGCCCCCTTCAGGTACTGGAAGGCTGCTATAAGATCTCCTCAGAGCCTGCTCTTCTCCAGGCTGAATGACCCCAGCTCTCTCAGCCTGTCCTCATAGGAGAGGTGTTCCATCCCTCTGATCATCTTTGTGACCCTCCTCTGGACCCACTCCAACAGGTCCATGTCTTTCCTGTGCTGAGGGTTCCAGAGCTGGACGCAGTACTCCAGGTGGGGTCTCACGAGAGTAGAGTGGAGGGGCAGAATCACCTCCCTCGACCTGCTGATCACACTTCTTTTGATGCAGCCCAGGATATGGTTGGCTTTCTGGATTGCAAGCGCACATTGCTGGGTCATGTTGAGCTTCTCATCCACAAGTAACCCCAAGTCCTTCTCAGCACGGCTTCTCTCAATCTCGGTTCTCTGCCCAGCCTGTACGTGTCCTTGAGATTGCCCCGACCCATGTGCAGGATCCTTCACTTGGTCTTGTTGAACCTCATGAGGTTTGCACAGGCCTATCTCTCAAGCCTGTCAAGGTCCCACTTAATGACATCCGTTCCCTCCAGCATGTCAACTGCACCACACAGCTTGGTGTTGTTGACAAATCCCACTGTCCATGTTGCCAACAAAGATGTTAAACAACACCAGTCCCAGTAGTGACCCCTGAGGAACACCACTCGTCACTGGTCTCCACTTGGACATCAAGCTGTTGACTGTAACTGTTTGAATGCCACCATCTGGCCAATTCCATATCCACCGGGTGGTCCATCCATCATGATAAAGCCATATTTTCCATGAAAGTGTACTCACAGACTTTCAGGAATTAGAGGACAGAATATAATTATTACCCCAAATCTGCTCTGGTATATCCCATTTCATTACTGATACCACATGAACTCTGGGTTTGTCTACTACCAAACTATCTCTAAAGAAGTCACAACTTGTTTAATTTTCCTTCAGGACAGTTTAATCTGCAAGTTCTCTAACCCTTGGGAAATTAACCTTTTTGAAGAACTAAGTATATACATTACTTGTTGAGATGCTTCTGTTTTGCTGTATGGAAGGCAATAAATTTGTGATGACTTTTTTCTTTCAGCACAAGCTGCAGTTCAAGAATTAGTCATTAACCATCGCAAGGAGTTCATAACAGTGTGAAGGATGTAACAGTGTCTTTCAGAGATCAGCAGCAAGAATCAGTCAAAGCCAGTGTGCCATACAGAAAGATTTGACAGAATAATCACTTCTGTTACATGGGCTCCACCTGCTTTCTGAAATGTAATCATAATAAACCTAGAAATCCAGCATAAATAACCTAAATGCTGTACAGTATGAAAAATGACAATTGGAGAAAGAAGTGAGGACCAGAAAAGATAACTCTTGGGACTGAGACGAGAGGTGTAACAGCAGAGTCCTTACAGAGCTAAAGGTCACAGGGAATGCTGTAGAACCCTGAGGCTTTGATGTCTGGATGGAATTGGCTGGGGAAAGGCAACGCTCAAATGAAAGAGATTTTCTTGACTGCCAACAGACCTGAAACCACCAATGAAAAAAAAATCTTGAAAATGAGATTCACATTTGCAGGAAGCTATGTTTCCAAGAGGGAACAGATAGTATTGAGACTAGCAGGTGCGTGGGTCACTTCGAAAAGCTCTGATTAATCTTAAGCTTGTAGTTGGAAAAGTAACTGTGATACTTTGGTTGATTTTTTTTACAAAAGATGCAACAGTTATTTGAATCAATTTTTCCAGGCAACAGAAAAGATTACTGTATATGTAACTTTTTCTAAGTCTAAACCTGGCACAGGTGTATCAACTGGCAAGAACTCACCCACCACCCCATCCCCCCATCCCCAAACATTGCTCCTTATGAAATGCAAGCAAAGCTGTTTATGTAGCATCCCAACCCATTCCATAGAAATATGGCTGAGTGTTCCACCTAACGGGATACTTCTTTCTCCCCAGTGATGAAACTGCTGGCTCCTCTCCAGTGCTTTCTGCTTTTTTACATTTCATCTGGAGGAGAGAGTAGGGGGAACTCCAGAAAAAAATTGTTGATTTTTTCTTTCAAGTTGACCTTTATACTTGGAAAATTTCATATATTGTTTAGTCTAATGCATGTCATCATTAATGGACACAAGCGAAAAGATTTCGTAATGATGCCTAATTTAGCCTTCCCCTCTTTATTCCAGAGAAACACCACCTAATGTAGAGTCACAGACAATAAATGGATAGCCAATTCTTCTCCCTGCAATTCTTTGTTCCATTGCTTAAGAGATTATTTGCTTGGCAGTTCATTGGTTTAGAGACATTTATGACTGTAGTTTATCTGTGGGAACTAAGGGACTGACTCAGCAGCACTTCAACTCCAATGTTGTTTTGTGGCTGTCTGACTCCTAAGTTGTACCTGGAGGTTTTCGAACGTCCTTTTAGTGCAAAAAGAGCACCAAAACATGTTTCAAATCTTTGACGATTCCTCCCTTTCCTTCCCTCTTTACTTCTTGTTTAGGAGAACTTACTGTCTTGTGGTCTTAATCACGTCTAGGCATCTGCAAGAATTCAGATGATGAATCCTCATGCTTTATTTTTGGATTTGGTCCCCACATATGGTATGAAAAAATTCTAAATTTGGCAAAACTTTGATGCAGAATTATCTAGCCCTTTTCCTTAAACAAGGACAGAAAAATATGTAACCAGTGTCTTAAGTTTGGTTTTACCATAACACAATATGAAACCATCACAAGGTAGTTGTTTACAAAGGAAAACTTCAAACCTCCTGGGCAAAGGAAACTGAAACTAAAAGTTTGAAACAAACCAGTACCCTGCCAGTTGTGCCCTTGCAAGGACACATCCTTTTCTTCAGCCTTGCTGTCCATTCCAGCAACTTTCAGTAGCTTCCTGGGTTGCCACAAACTCCACACAGTTCCTTCTGGGTCTCCTGCTTTCTTTTGCTTCTGAGTCTTAACTTTGTATCTACTTCTTGCTTCAGAAAGGCCCCTTGCTGGTTTCAGTAGCAAAACTCCTGCTTATCTCAATGCTTCATACTCCCACTCTGCTCTCTGTCCTTGGCTGCTTGCCCTATGCTTCTGTCCAAGGGCTTCTCTGCACCTGGATATGCCCAGCTGGTCTCAGGGAAGAAGAGACTCCTCTTCCCTCTTTCCTCTTCCCTCTTCCCTCTTCCCCCTTCTTCTAGAGAGGTGGCACGAAAAGCATGGCAGCCTCTCTCTGTGTTGCCCACAATCAAAACACACAATTTGCATTTACATGGTACAGGGTTGCATCAGCTGTCACGTACAGGCTGAAAGGTCATTATGGCTGGATCAGGTTTCAGTCACCCTGAAAAGAAGAATGGAGAAAACAGAAAGTAGATTCTAACTGATGTTGTTAAGCTTAATGTAAAATAGTAGCACAGACATAAAGGGACACAGCCAAAAAGTCCAAGGTGCAAAATGAACAAGAGACGTAAGGGTTAATATTGACTCAGAGAAGAAACTTTGTTTCTGAGGCAGGACAGAGAGCTATTTATCTTGATTTGACCATGTGCTTCATCCTCTCTTTTTTTTCACTTAAAAAGTCAACTTAGTCAGCCAATTGGTACAGCTGCAGCAGAGAAAATAGTGTTTACACTGCTTCAGTAAGGGAAGAATGGATTATAGAATACCTGGACGAGTTGCAAATACCTTGAAGGTCTAACCGAGTCACCCAAATGTATCTAATAAAAGCAAGGAACTAGTGATCTCTAGGCTAGTCCATTTAATTTCAGTCCCAAAACAAACCAACCTCCTGAAACAAAATACAGCAAATATTTTCAAATAGAACATAACAAGGAGATAAGTAACAATCAAAGTAGACTTCTCCAAATATGCTACCTTTTTAAAAAAAATTACTCCTCTACTTTGGTTAGGTAGCAAAATTTTTTGGAAAGGGGAAATTGGCAGATATTATCTGTCTTGTCCAGTACTACTTAAAAGGCACTCTCACGAGGAAGCTAGGGAAATGACAACTGGATGGAGCAGTTGCACGACTGATTGGAAACAAATATCCTGAGTAACAGTCATTCATGTTTCACTGTCGGACTAGCAGCCAAATAAAGTAGGTTTCTATGGGGATCTCTCCTGCACCTATGAGTGTTCAATACTTCTGTTAGTGACTTGGATGAATGGTTACGTGCATTTTTGAGGCAAATTTAGAATTCAAGATCATCTTGACAGATCAAAGCAATGGTCTGATAAAAACATGTTACAATTCAGTAGGATAAATGCAAAAATCTATCTTTACATAGAAATATTTGGCTGTATAAATATAGCTTGAGGGAGGATGCACAAATACTTCAGAGCAGCATGTACAGTTATAGTAAATCACATGCTGAAAATGAGGTAAATCTCTCATATTGTTATAAAAAAGACAAAAAGTCATATATTAATAAATAAATCAAAGTATTTTCTGTGAAAAGCATGAAGTAGATCTGTGTTATCTGGTGCTGTATGACTGAAGTTTTGAAAAATGTTCGGCAGTGAATTCTCGAAAGAAAATGGTAAATTTAATCCAGAGCAAGTGGTATATTTAATTCAGAGAAAAATATGTAGAAGGAAGCGGTAATAAATAAATAAAACAAAAAGAATTTTTTTTTTAATGTAAACTACAATAAGAGTAGACACCAAGAAAAAGTCTCCAATAAAAAAAAAAAAAGACAGTGAGATGCAGGACAGTTCACCTCAGCTTGTTCATTTTCGATGGCTGGCAGGTATTAAAGAAAGGCTGGACAAGGGTTTGACGTAGCTGATTTTATCTTTGACTGGGGAAGAAAACTTAGGTGAAGGTAAGGAATAATTAGAGAACTGTACTACTTTCTTTTTCGACCTACTCCAACAATAAAAAGTTGGGTTGGAAAAAATGTTTGTAAAAATCATAGCTTCTCACTAATTGAATCCATTTTGTGCAATAATATTACAGGTCTTTCCCTCCCTCACCTGGAAAGCTTATTTTGAAATACTCTGCAAACATTTAATTTGAAGACTGAAAGGGGAAGCAGTTCTCTAAGTATAGAGTATCACCTACTATCTGGAAGGATTTATATACACAGGAGACGGTAATGTCTAATTACAAATTTGTGATAGCTGATACTTGATCTCAGAGCTCTGATTTGATTACTTAAAGGATGATTCTAGACAAACATGGGAAGCCAGTCTCAAAGGAGACTTTCTGAAGTCACAGGGCTCCAGCTAGCCACTCTAGCAAATAGTAATGATGAACAAGCAAGCAATTTTATAGTAACTTTAAGACACTTTTTTTTGTTTTTTGGCTGTTATAACCCCAGTTGCCTTTAACATAAATTAGGTGCAGTTAATGAAATTAACTTGATGATAAGCAGATTTCCAAACAGTTAGGTCAGCTGAAACTGGTCAACCAAAATATGCAAGTTAGTTAGTTAGTTACCATCTCTGATTTGATTCAAAATCTCATGTGCTGTAAGCCAGCTAAAGTTGAACAAAAAAAATCTAGCAATGAAAAGGATATAATAATTTTATAGGGGGAAAGTAATGAGCATATATAAAAAAGACTAGATTTTAGAAAACAAGGTTTTTAACATGACAGGGGGAATCACAGATGTATTGATATTGGCCATACATTCATGTCTTGTTCTAATATCTTCCATTTAAGAGTTTTGGCCATTCTAATAAATGTCTTTGTAATATAAAATGTTTTCTGTTGAACAGTGACTCATATTCCAGCAAGTTTTCCATTTTATAATATCACACTGAAGCCCTTCACAGCCTATTAATTTGTTATTAATATTTATTTTTGCAAATACTATAATGGAGAATATAATTTATTAAGTCAATATGGCATAAGCATCATTGTTTTATTGCTAATTATATTATACATGTCTCTAGTGAATATCTTTTGATC